>NW_015505671.1:640490-646851 GCF_001515645.1 Sinocyclocheilus grahami
ACACACTCACACTCACACTCTCTCACACACTCTCTCTCTCGCACACACACACACGCACACTTGCACACACGCACACTTGCACACACGCACACTCGCACACTCACACTCTCTCTCACACACACACTCTCTCTCACACACACTCTCTCTCTCACACACACTCTCTCTCTCACACACACTCTCTCACGCTCTCTCACACACACTCACTCTCTCTCTCTCTCTCTCTCTCTCTCTCTCTCTCTCTCTCTCTCACACACACTCACAGACACACACACACACTCACACTCTCTCACACACACCCACACTCTCTCACACACACTCACACACAGTCACACTCTCTCTCATACAGACTCACACTCACACTCTCTCTCATACACACACACACACTCACACTCACACACACTCTCAATCACACTCTCTCTCACACTCTCTCTCATACACACTCAGTCACACTCTCTCTCATACACACTCTCTCTCATACACACTCTCTCTCATACACACACACACACTCACACTCTCTCACACATGCCCACACTCTCTCACACACACTCAGTCACACTCTCTCTCATACACACTCACACTCATACACACTCACACTCTCTCTCATACACACACACTCACACTCTCTCTCATACACACACACACTCTCACACACACACTCACACACACTCTCACTCACACTCTCTCTCACACGCTCTCTCACGCTCTCTCTCTCTCTCTCTCTCTCTCTCTCTCTCTCTCACACACACACTCACACTCTCTCTCTCACACTCACACTCACACTCTCTCTCACACGCTCTCTCACACACACTCACACTCTCTCTCACACACACACACACACACACTCAGGGGCATGTTTAGGCAAGAATTTATGGCACATCATCATATCCATACATAGTCAGTTTTCAGTACAAAGTGTCTTTATGAAAATGTGACTTGACCTCATATCTCATTTTCTTTTAGAATTTCTTCTATTCTCGTAAAAATTTTATGAAGCCCACCCATCAAGAGTTCCCTCACCGCAACTTCCAGGAGGAAGTCGAGTTCCTCAGCCAGATTTTTCCAAGTACGCTGCAAAAATGAGATGGTGATGTGAACATTATGAATGAAGTATTGTCTGATTAAAAGTTTTTTTTATTTTTTGTTTTTTTTCATGCGCAGATGGAGCAGCCTACTGTATGGGACGTCTGAACTCAGACTGCTGGTGAGCCGTTTTACGTCATCTAGACTTCCCACAATCCATCTGACTTCAGATAAACCATCATTAGAAAGTCTTAAATGTTGCATATGCATCAGAATTCTTTCTCGTTTAAATAAGGCCAGACTTTAGCATTGTAAAGTCAGTTTTTTTTTTTTATGCCATCGTTTCATAAATGAGTAAATTGTTCATAAAATGTTCTTAAATGATTATTGTTTTTAATTTAGTTTTTTTGGGGGGGGAAATAAAAAAGCTCATCATCTGATGTCCATTTCTGTGGCGTTGTTCTCCTTCCTGTCCTGAAGGTATCTGTTTACGCTGGAGCTGCCGGAGTTCTGGGAGAACAAGCAGGCGGACCAGACACTAGAAGTTCTGATGAGTGACCTCGACCCGGCTGTGATGGACCAGTTCTTCATGAAAGACGGTGTTTCTGCTAATGATGTCACTCGTGTACGATCCGTCCTCTATGCTTCTGCTCTGTAGTGTCATGTGTGCTCTTATTGCTGGATGCTGGTCCATTTACTAGTACCAATGTATCATGTTCGTACTTTATGCACACCATTTATTTCTTTATTTAGTGAGGTGTCTTTAAGGTTATCTGTGGTGTCTTCACAGATGAGTGGAATTCGTGACCTGATTCCAGGTTCAGTGATTGATGCCACAATGTTCAACCCTTGTGGATACTCCATGAATGGAATGAAAACGGATGTAAGGAGTCATTTAAGGCTGCAGGTTTTGTTGTTGTGAGAAAGTTGCTCTGTGTCCTGCAGCGTGATTGAGGTCGGTTGTCTTTCTAGGGAACTTACTGGACGATTCACATCACCCCCGAACCAGAGTTCTCCTATGTCAGCTTTGAAACCAACCTCTCCCAGACGTCTTATGACGAGCTTATCCGCAAAGTCGTGGATGTCTTCAAACCAGGGAAATTTGTGACGACGCTTTTCGTCAATCAGGTACATTATTACACAACTAATCGACAAAAGATTATTTTTCAAACCGGTACTTCCCCAACTTTTTCCTCATTGCTCTGAAAAAAAAAAGGTGTTCTTGTTACAGTGTAATTATGCTTTTGAGTACTGGGTATGGTTAGAGTTTGGCTTAATTAATTAATTAACTACATGCACTTACTGTATGGTTAGGGTTTGGCTTAGGGTTACTTGCATGTAATTATGCATAATTAAGTGTTATTATAATAGTAAGTACATGTAACGTGTAACAAGGACACCTTATTGTTTTGGTTATTTTTTAACTTATTATTAGATATCTTATAATACTTGTGAATTGATTGCTATGAATATTTATGTAACATTGAAGGTGGTGTGCAATGATTCCAGCCTCTGGCCTTCTAATTGCAGTGCAGTTGTAGCAAAAATAATGCATATGTGGTATAAAATTCTTAACATTATTAGTATTTATAAAGCACATATTCTGCATGAGCATGTTCTACATCCCTAATCCTCCCCAATACCCCAAACTTAACAACTACCTTACTAACTATTAATAAGCAGCAAATTAGGAGTTTATTGAGGCAAAGTCATAGTTAATTGTTTGTTAATAGCGAGAATTGGACCTTAAAGTAAAGTGTGACCGCCAAACTCATTCTCCTGGTTTATCTCGTTCCCAACAGATCTCCAAATGTCGCAGCGTTTTCTCTTCGGCTCAGAAGCTGGAGGGTTACCGCGTCCTGGACCGCCAGTCGGCGCACTTCAACGACTACAACTTCGTCTTCACCAGTTACACCAAGAATCGCCAGCAGAAGCAGAGCTGAACCTCCGAAATGAAGAAGCGTAAAAAAAAAGCGTGCGGCTGGCGGCGTTTGTGCGTGGAGTCTTCTGGCTGTAGAACTTCCCCGAGTTTAACATTTATGCATACTTGTACCTGTGACGTAGATATCGTGCATGAAAGCTCTTCTCGTGTCTCTGTAGATATTCTAGCCCATTCTTGCTGTGATCTTGAAGTGCATGTAGGGTTCTTGAACGTGGCGGCGGTGGTGTGTGTGAGGCATGTCACACCATCATCCCAGTACATGCAATGCTCCCTTCCCTTCCTGCAAGTGTCCCCTCGCATCCCCCACAGACAGGGTTTCCGACCTCACTAGACAAGGACCCTGACACGCTCAGATCCGAAGCGAGCTCATCAGTGTGCGAAGAGGTTGGGTTGACTTGCATTTCATTTCTTTTAACACGCGTGGCGTCGGTCATTTTTCGGCGCTCAGCTGTGTGTAGCTCGCTAACTACTCTGACAGTGTGTGAAGAAGTCCTGAAAACAAACTTAAAATATTCCTCGTCCATCTTTCTTACTTTAACCCTGCAGGCAGCTGTGTCTATTCGGTGTGCTAGAGAAATGAGCGTTGAGTTGAAGTTGAGGAACTTCGATGTCGACAGCCTGCGCTTCTTTTAGGGGCTGTTTTGGAAAACCGTGCTTGTTTCAGTAATACAGAGAAGTGAATGTTACTTAACTGTTGCCTTAAGTGTCAATAACATATACTCTGCAATATATAACCATTATGGTGAAAGTCAGCCGTTGTCTTCCTTTCCTCAAAATCAAATGGCATTTAACATGAATGTATTAAAAGTAAAAACATTAGTTAGTTGAAAGGTGACTATGTTCTATAAAGAATGGATTTTTCTGAATAATGTAGCGAGTGCAGAAGAAGCCATTGAAGAGGGAATGGTGAAGGACCCTGGGGCTGTCCAGCGCAGAGCCTGCTCAATGCACGCCTTTGAATTGAAACGTTTGGACAGACACTTTGCTTTAGTGTGCCGATCGCACAGCAAAGCATTTTTCTTTTTCTAAACAAAATGAGTCCTCTCTCTTTTTCTCTACAGTAAGCACACAATAGGCACGCACCGATCTGAGCATGTCAGGGCTGACCCGGATCATTCCACACCCCACGCCTGCATAAAGTGCAGTTTTATTAATTCCCTTTTTTTTGCAGTAGATTTGTACACCTCCAGATCATGCTCTCTTTGTGCATTGAGAAAAAAAAATATATTTTTTTTTTTTGCAGGTGTGCTATTGCATGCGACTAGAGTATAAGCAGGATGTTTCCGCTTCAGCCCTTTGTAACACTTTTAATTTCTGTTCGTACGACGTAACAAACTTTGCACGTAGGTCCTGAGTATGATGAGCGGTGGGTGTGGTTTCATTTTTACCCTCCCGAGTTACGCAGCTGGTGTAGTTGTGAGGAAGAGGATGATGATGATGTTTTTGTTACGTCTCCTTCGTAGTGGCAGATGGGTTCGTGAAATCTTCTTTACTAGAAGGTCCTGCCGCTGAGAGAATCTGAAAAGGCCAGGTCTCTCTACAGAACGCCAGTCTAGTAACGAATGTGTCTTAAAAGCCGTCTGAAAGGTCAAAGGGCAGCTGGATGTTTACAGTAATTGTTCAGAGGGAGAAAAAAAACGAAGCAATTCAATTTGATTTTACGGACAAGATTGGTCAGACCTGGACCACTGCTGGGAGAAATAACATGAGCATGATCGCATATCACACCTAGCATTTTTCCGGTGAAGGGGTGGTGGATTCAAACATTTTTCTGGTCTTTCTATGTGGGATTTATACAGTATACATGAGTGGAGGGGGACACACACACTACTTTTTTTTTTCTTTTTTGCTGACCCCTCTGAGGTGGGGAGTGACCTTTTCAGATGATTTGAACCTTTTTTTCCCCGTCTTTCTATTAGCTCTGCCCAGCCTGTGTTGGTTGGTAAGGAAACTATAGAAAGGATTCTGTCGTGGGATTTTCACAGGAAGTTGGGAAGGAAGGGGAAACTTTGCTGTTCCAATTCTCTTGCTATTTCCTTGGTTGGTCAAGATGTGCTGAATATATCTGTACTAAGAGCTTGATGCTTTCAATAAAGTTCATAACTATCAGCTGTGTACTTGTGATTTATTTATAGAGTTTTTGTTCATTACCCAGAATGCACTGCTGTATATCACTATGATATCTGGCTGAGTTCAAAATGAAAATGTCATGTTTTATTTTATTGTACACAATGTAGGTTTATAGACATTTGTTTCAAATTTTTTTTTATGATAAATTATGGCTTTCAATTTCCACACGTTACCTTGTTTTACCTTTCATAATGAAGTTGGTCAATTTCTTAAAGGTGCAATAGGTGATTGTCTTCAGAAACATTTTTTGTTACGCTGGTTGAAAGTCTCTTCGCATCCCGATAGCAATCATTAAGTTAAGTGGTCGAAATTTATTTGTCTGTATTTAGATATTCTGTGGAAGGCGTAGGATCAAGAAATGTTCGTCCAATCAAAACTCTCGGTCCGAGCGTTTTAATTGGCTTTCCTACCTGCCTGTCAACATATGTATTAGCATCCCTCTGCGCACCGGGTTCGTGCAGACAGGATACGTTATCAGCGCGTTCACGCACGCTGTGCAGACAGAGCGAGAATGGCAGACAAACATCAACAACCCGATCTTCCTTCCTAGTATTGTAGTACTTTTAAAGATTTCTCATCGTTGGATGACACATGATGTAGCCCAGCGGTTAATCCAGTCCTCGCGCCAGATCGTTAGAATTGAGCTATGTGCATGAACTGTGTTACGATTGATATGATCCCTACACAGTGTTCATTGCTCTCTACTCCCTGAGCCGGGGAAATCCGTTGAAGTTTACGTCACTTCGGAACATGGGCTGGAATTGGGAACCGCTGATGTAGCCTATTGTAGTAATGTTGTCTCTGGTACTCTGGTCTGTGAGCGTAAATGCGTTCAGGCAACGTGGCTTTGGACGGCGATTGCAGGGAGGGTGGGACGTTCGCTTTCAGTGTTATCAGGCTAAAGTTAGCATTTTCCAAGATCTACTGCACCTTTAAGTTTATTTTAACCATATGTTGGCATATATCAAAAGGATTTCTATGTTTCACAGACCGGGCTTAGCTTAAAGGGGTCGTATGATGCAATTTCACTTTTTCCTTTGTCTTTGGAGTGTTACAAGCTCTTGGTGCATAAAGAAGATCTGTAAAGTTGCAAAGACTAAAGTCTCAAATCCAAAGAGATATTCTTTAT
This sequence comes from Sinocyclocheilus grahami, assembly GCF_001515645.1. Lineage (NCBI taxonomy): Eukaryota > Metazoa > Chordata > Actinopteri > Cypriniformes > Cyprinidae > Sinocyclocheilus > Sinocyclocheilus grahami. The sequence goes on from NW_015505671.1 coordinate 646,712, forward strand.
CAAATTTAAGAGTCAACCACGCCCTCCTAAAACGCCTTGTTCTAACACGCCCCCACATGTCTACCTCACTATGTGGGAAGATTTGCATACACGACTAGAAATCAGTGGTTAAGTTGTATTTACAACACTGTTCCAGAACA
>NW_015505671.1:647381-649401 GCF_001515645.1 Sinocyclocheilus grahami
TTAAAGGTGGGGTAAGTGATTTCTGGTAGCCAATGTTGACATTTGAAATCACCAAAACAAACACGTCCCTACCTCAAAAGGGTTAGCTCTGCCCCACACATACGTACGCAACCCAGGCAACGATTAGTTCTGTGAAACAAAGCAAAACTAATGTTACCCCGTGTCTACACCGAACGCGAGCAGCGCAGCGCGACAAAATACTATAGAACTCATTATAATCAGCGATGCTGTCTACACCATAGATATATATACTGTACAGATCTATGGTCTACACTGGATGTGGCGCGGCACGACAAATCCCAGACAGAAAACTGCTGCTGCGCTCTATTTATGACGTATTGACACAAATTTCAAATTAATGTTACCCCGTGTCTGCACCGAACGCGAGCAGCGCAGCGCGACAAAATACTATAGAACTCATTATAATCAGCGATGCTGTCTACACCATAGATATATATACTGTACAGATCTATGGTCTACACTAGATGTGGGGCGGCACGACAAATCCCAGACAGAAAACTGCTGCTGCGCTCTATTTATGACGTATTGACACAAATTTCAAATGTTTGTCACGTCCAGTGTACTAGACAGACTTTAGCTGTTGCGGCGCAGACACGGTGTTACTCATCTATCGAGAAGAAACAAAGCAACCTCGGCTGATCGCAGGCCTTCCGCTCCTTGAGTTCTCTCCAGCGCTGGAAAGCTGTTAATGTTAACCAGACTCAATTTTGAAATAGTGATTCAGTGAACATAAGGAATCACGTTCACGTATGAACTGGTCACCGCAGTGCCCTGACCTAAACCCCTCTGAAACTCTTTGGGACGTGCCAGTCGGCTTTTAACTGCCTGTGCAAAAAAAAAAAAGAGTTGCACACTCTAATATTTTGTTGGACCACCTTTAGCTTTGATTGTATTGTGCATTCATTGTGACACTGTGACAACATCATGCAACATCACAGCATTTCTTTCTATCAAGATTTGTCCAGGGGAGAGTCGAATGGGATGTGCGCTCTAATAACAGCTCTCTTACAGAAGTAGAAAGAGCAGTGATAGAAGTGGCCATCTTTTCTCAGTGTAAAAGTGCAAAAAAACACTAAATGAACAAAAATGTAACTGTAAAAGTGATGAAAAATACAAAAATGTGTTTGTTCATATATTCATTTAAATTTCGTTTATTTGTATCACTTTTCTTAATATACATTTCTCAAAGCAGCTTTAAAGATGTACTCTTAAATGTTTAAAATACCTTATTTTGATCACTAAAAACACATCTTGTAGTTTTCTCATCCTTTAGTTAAAACAAAAACACCAGTGCATTCAGCAGATGTCTTAAGGGAGCCTAATGCCTTATAAGGGAACTATTTTGGTGCCTTCATTTTTTAAAGGTGAAATAGTTACTTAGGACTTTACACCAACGTGTTTTTTTTTTTAAGATGCAAGATTGCATAAGAATGCATATTGAGGAATGACCGATGTGTCTTTTTATAACAGATGGTCATTAGTGCTCTGTCCAGGTAAAGTTCTTCTGGTGAAAGTAGCAGCACACAACCAGAGTAGGTTGCATCTCCCTCTGTTGGTTGAAATAATCACCACGTGACTGCTCTGGTAACCATAAGGTTGTGTTGGTCAGGCTTATTTGCAGTGTATTTGTAAGGAGTTACTTTTGTCTTTTTTATACAGTCAAACACACCGTGTTTGAGAGCTAAACAAATAAATTCCCAATGAAGTTTTCTTATTGCCATTTTAATTACATAAAGTGATTGTGAAATCACATGTAAAGGCATTATATTTCAATGGATGCAGATAGTTATTACTTAAAGGGGTCATATGATGTTGCTAAAAAAGATCATTATTTGGTGTATTTGGTGTAATGAAATGTGTTTATGCGGTTTAAGGTTCAAAAAACACATTATTTTCCACATACTGTACATTATTGTTTCTCCTCTGAAACGCGTCGATTTTTACAAAGCTCATCGGTCTGAAAAGCGAGGTGTGCTGTGATTGGCCAGCTATCCAGTGT
>NW_015505671.1:649451-649744 GCF_001515645.1 Sinocyclocheilus grahami
AATCCTTTAAATATAAAAAACGTACTTACAGTCTGTGAGTCAGAACAGCCGGCATTGTAGTCTACTCTCCCAGGATCAGGAGACAGTCCTCCATAAAATGCGCTGCACACTAGGGCTGTCAAAATGACTGAAAAACTAAATTAAAATTTTCTACTTAAATATGATCAAAATTCTAATTATTTTCTAATTTAAAAGGCATAATTTCAGTTAGTCAAGTCAAGTCACCTTTATTTATATAGCACTTTTAACAATACAGATTGTGTCAAAGCAACTGAACAGCATTAATTAGGAAA
>NW_015505671.1:650041-663971 GCF_001515645.1 Sinocyclocheilus grahami
GGCTTTCTAAACATGCGGCTCTCTTGTGCGAGACGCGAGTGCAACGCTGATAGATGTCCCTCTAGAAAATGTGATAAATATACGTTCTGTGTGAACGGCTTGGTTTCAGTTTTGACGTAAACAACATCTTCTCCACACTGATGCTCTCGTTTTCAGCAATATATTGAATGAACAACGTAGCAGCGCCGCATCTAGTGGCTTCAACTGGACAGGCTAACAAAAGCATTCAAATGCAATCAATGACACTTACATCGTCATCGCATCTCGTGCGCCGCTGATAGGCTGCCTGACGCAGACCTAAAATACGAATGCAACGTTTTTGCATTCGAATGTGGATTTTTTTTTTATTAATTCGACAAATATTTGAAAAACATTTTGACAGCCCTACTGCACACATCTGAATATTTGGGTTGAAGTGTTCTGGAACACTGATTTCTAGTTGTGTCCTCTTTTGGAAGACCGAACAAAGTAGTTTCGCTTTCACAACGAAACGCACAGCGTCTCCATGACATGGTGGCGGCGGCAGCAACAATAAAGTTATGCCTTCTTTCTTTGCGTGAACATTTGGGCGGCGTTATGCAAATCTTCCCACATAGTGATGTAGACATGTGGGGGCGTGTTAGAACGAGTCGTTTTAGGGGGGCGTGAACGAGTCTTAACTTTGATAAAGAATATCTCTTTGGTTTTGAGACTTTAGCCTTCGCAACTTTAGGGATCTTATCTATTCACAAACAGCTTGTAACACTCCAAAGAGAAAGGAACACTTGAAATCGCATCATATGACCCCTTTAACTTTGGGTCTGTTTGTTAAGACATGACAGGTCAGTGGTGTCCAATCCTGTTCCTATATATATATATATATTGGGTAAAGTAACCCTTGTGTTTCCTGTGAGAATGAAAGTATATGTTTATTAGACAGTTTGCAGTTTTATTTTTTGGTGTGTGTTAAGATGGGTTGAGCTGAGCCCAGAGTGCTGCCCCAAGACACCATAACTAATATTGCATCCAACGATGGAGAGGAACATGAACTGTCAAGAGTCTTACAGCTCTTTTCACTTGACAGACATTTCAAAATCCATCGTTTCATTGAAGAGATCTTCTCTCTTGACTTTCCTGATAAACATTACATTTGGCTAATGATCCACAAAATTGGATAGTTGTTTGTTAATGCGTTGCCACTGACATAATGTTTCAGGATACCCATAAATCACTGTAGTTTGTCTCAATGTTCAATTATTTTTCTCAAACACTCTATAAGATAATTTCTCCGATGTGTTTGTCCTAGGTCCAATTATTCCAGTGCAGCAAGGTTGGCAGCTCTTTGTGATACAGGACGCATAATGATGTGTTGATACTTTTAGCTTTGTAGTGACGTATATTATGTAGTCTTTTGGGTGTTAAACCTCTGTCATCATTTACTCTCATGTCACCTTCACGTCATAACAAAACTGTATGAATTTATTCATTTTTTTTCTTCTGTGGAACATAAAAGAAGCCATTCTAAAGACTTTCTTGGTCCATACAATGAACTTCAATAGAGTCTTATGTTGCTTAAACTCCAAAGTTCTTCAAAATGTCTTTTGTTTCACAAAACAAAGAAAAGGAGGGTGAGGCAGGGTTGGGCATGAATTCCTAGCAAGCAATAGGTACATTCTTACATTGACATATCTACACATAGTATGACAACAAGAAACATTAAATACCTCTACACAACAAGTGTAAATGAGCTGGAATTTTGGAATTAATTCGTTTTTATTTGCTTCAAAATTGAAATTCAAATTTGCACAAAAGAGTTGGAATGAAAACAATGATCATGCAAACATTTACCACAGATTTCCAACTTGTTTGTCACATTACATAGCCCTGTATATGCATATATAAATATATAAACTAAGCTTTTCTCCCTCCAATGACCTAGCACTGACTAAACAAATAAATAATCACTGAAATGAAATGACCAGATGAAGTCATTAGGTGCTTATTTATGTTTTATGATTTCACTAGAAACTTGCAGTGCCATCAATTTCAACTAAAATGGTAATTTTCCAAAATTTAAAAAGGTCCTGGAGGTTTGTGCGGAATAAATAGACATAAGTGCTCAATTGTGATATATATTCTCTGTGCTTCTGGATAGTGAAGCATAGTGCAGCTTACATATTATCTCAGGAAAGTACCTCTGAGGGAATTTATAAACAATTTCAGAGGTTTATTCATTTGTCATCCCGAATATGTGGGAACACAGTACAATTTGATTGGTTATTGTGTTTCTTCATAGATACTGTAATTCAGAATATAAGTAAATATAACTAGCTTTGATTAAAAAAAGGTATATTATGTGCCAATATACCTTATAAACAAATATATAAAACAACACACACAGACTCGTATGTGTTTAGGTTCAGTGTCTCTTTCTGAAAGGAGAAGGGATTTGGGCTGAAAAAGGTTCTCAGGCAGGTCAAGACATGTTTCTGTAAACAAATATCAAAAATAAAACAAGCTTCCTGTATAAAGATGTCATGACAGCGCTCACACATCAAATGTGTGGATCTTCAACAGTTAAAGGGATAGTTCACCCAAAAATTTAAATTAGGCTGTGTTTTACTCACCCCCGAAGCATCCTAGGTGTATATGACTTTCTTCTTTCAGACGAATCCAGTCGGAGTTATATTAAAAATGGTCTTTGATCTTTCAAGCTGTTTAATGCCACTCAGCAGGTGTTGAATGCATCAGTCCAAAAGAAGTTAAATAAAAATCGCCCATCCATAAAAAAAAGTGTCTCACACAGCTCCGGGGGGTGAACAAAGACCTTCTGCAGCGAATCTATGTGTTTTTGTAAGAAAAATATCCATATTCAAAAGGTAATAATCACTTTAATCTAGCTTGCACCAGCAGTTGTACACGGAAGCGGCTCCGGGCGGATGACGTATGAGGTCAGCGCTGCGCATGCGCCGGTGAGTCTCGTGAAAACCAACGTTTGTTTACAGGATCAAAGGAAGCAAAGTTTCCTTACTTTAGCAAAGGAAAACCAGTCTCCTCTTGGCTTATATCGAAATCCTCTGACATTCTTCTTTACAAATCCTCGTTTTGTACTTCTAATAAGTGACCGTTGTTTTGTTTTGATCTCTCCGCTGTGCTTACGCGTTCGTCACTTCTGAGCACCGCATGCGCAGCGCTGACCTCATACGTCATCCGCCCGGAGCCGCTTCCGTGTACAACTGCTGGTGCAAGCTAGATTAAAGTGATTATTACCTTTTGAATATGGATATTTTTCTTACAAAAACGCATCGATTCGCCCCTTTAATGTACAATTGCAATCTCACAGACGAATCAAAAAGGTAAAACACATATTTACATGCGATATGAATTATCACAAAGACTTGAATTGATCCCATTAAGTATTTGGTTATGTCTCAAACGCGTGAGCAGGGTCTGGATGGCACATATTTATCGCTGTCGTCTTTCTGTGCTCGCTGATAGCCTTCCAGAGTTTACATAGGACTCCACCTCTGGAAACACAAGACAGGAAAAAAACAAACACTATCACACACTACTCGTGACTGTGCATAGCAGAGAAATGTAATAATCCTAGAGCTAATGTAAACAATGCCATTATACAAAACCACAGCATCACTACAACATTGAATATTTCCTTTAAAATGTCCATTTAATTATAAAAATATTTATTAAGGGTGTGCCACTGAGAATATTCACTAAGAACTTTATCATCATGAAACAGAATTTGTGTGTGGAGAAGGGCCACGTTTACATCTCAACTAAACAATTTATTTACAAAGAAATGGAATCCAATACACAAATGACCGAATATAACACTCATTTCATTTAGATTTATTCAATAGAAAGTGTTTGTGCATCTGTCCCACACACACAACGTCTTTTTTTCTTCTTCTTCTTCTAAACAATGAACAAGCCGTTTATGCCACAATTCAATGCTTCGTTATACAAGCTTACATTGCAAAAGACTGTTAATAAATTGCATTGAGGCTTTTTTTGATATTGTTTCAGCAGACAACACACTGCAAAAATAATGCAGAAACTACACACCACAGCAATTTTAATGTGACACTGATGACTGGATTAATGGCAAATGTATTAAACATGTATTAAAACAGAAAACTGTTATTGTAAATTGTTGTATTTCACAATATTAGTTTTTTTAAATAAATGAGTGCTGTCAAACATCCAAAATAAAGGTTTTTGTTTGTATACTGTGTATATTTATTATGTATATATATATAAATACACATACATTAAGTATATAAAGTATAAATATTTACATGTGTGTATGTGTATATATATATATATATAAACAACATTTTTCTTAAATATATACATGCATGTGTGTGTATTTATATTCACATAATAAATATACACAATAAACACACATATATTATGTAAACGATGGATGCAATTTAATCATTTCACAGAACTAAGATTAGTTCAATCTTATTTTAAAAACATAAAAACAATTTTACTGATCCTAACTTTCTGAACAGTGGTGTACTGAATATTAGAAATAAAACCTATAAATGTCCTTGGCAGTTTTTGAGAAGTTGTAGTAAACATAAGCTTTAAAAAAAGACAAATATCAGAATATCAGAAATGGTCACGCACCGTAATCTCAAAGTCTTCAAGTCGTCTCTTGTGACATAATGAAGGATGTCATCGAGACTGTAATCTTCAGATATAATCTGTGATATGGACAGAAAATATGCCATTATCTGTTTATACATACAGCACAGCTTTTATGTACAGTGTTTGGTGACCAAATGGAGTTATTTTCTGTATATTACCCTCTCTATGGAATCTGCATCGGCCCCGTGGTGTTTAAGCCATTCCAGAAGTCCCTGGTCTCCCTCTCGCTCCAATGAACTACTTGTGCTCATGAAGTGTGCAGGAGCATCTGCCATAAACAGAGTTAGATATATTATATTCTAGCGTAATGATTTAATACATAGCAAGAGGTGAAATACAAAATACAGAAATGAAAAACAACCATCTGATTAAAGCAATTTTCTCTGCAAATGCAAAGTCACATCACAAAGACGATTGTTATCTATGATGATGTTTTTTCTAATTAACTTATGAAATGAGTTAAGACCGTCGAGACAGGCAGTCTGTGTTTGCCGAACACTTTCTCACGAAAGCTGCTCATGTATATATGATTTCTACAGCAAAGTACCACAGAGCAGTATCACATATTTGTGACCCTGGAGCACAAAAGCAGTGTTGAGTCGCTGGGGGATATTTGTAGCAATAGCCAACAATACACTGTATGGGTCACAATTATACATTTCTCTTTTATGCCAAAAATCATTAGGATATTAAGTAAAGATCATGTTCCATGAAGATATTTTGTACATTTCCTAAAGATGATTTTCTCGATATTTAGATTTTTTTGCACCGTCAGATTCCAGACTTTCAAATAGTTGTCTCAGCCAAATATTATCCTCTCCTAACAAACCATACATCAATGGAAAGATTATTTATTTAGAAAAATTGACCCTTAAATGACCTGAAAATTGAGGTCATTTATATTCAAGACTGTTTTGTCTTTTCTCTCGTCGATCTTTTTTAGTTGCAGTCTGGAGCTTGAATAGCATGTGTGTGTGTGTATTAGATTCACCAGTAGGCCCGGATCGACTCTTCAATAGTTTGATCTCTTGTTCTCTCTCCTCCAGCACTTGCTGTAAGATGGCCTGATACTCTCTCTCCTTCTCTATTAATTCCTCCAGCAGCCTAGAGCACACAAACCAACACAGTCATGTGCAAGTCTATAACTTTAGATCATGACGGAATTTGTCTGGAGTGGTTAAACGTACGACTTAATGCAAATAAACACACGTGTACTAATCTATATGGCGACATAAATGGCTTATATTTGTTTGTATGTTTATATAGCACTCATCGAGCAATTGTGAATGCCGGAAAATTCGCTTCCAGGCTCAGGACATTCCCAGGATTCAAACGCAAGCCAGATTCTGTAGGATTTGTCATAGTGATAACATTCATTCTGCCACTATTTGACCGATAACATACACAATGCAGTTGTTTATGCGAGAACAACATCAAAATGAATGAGCAGGGCTACTCAATAAATACATTAGATTTCACATAGTCTTTATGGAAAAAATGCCACTTCATCTTTATGGGATCATATGTGACCCTGGAGCACAAAAGCAGTCTTAAGTAGCAATAGCCAACAATACATTGCATGTGTCAAAATTATCAATTTTTCTTTTATGCCAAAAATCATTAGGATATTAAGTAAAGATCATGTTCCATGAAGATATTTTGTAAATTTCTTACCGTAAATATATCAAAACTTAATTTTTGATTAGTAATATGCATTGCTAAGAACTTCATTTGAACAAATTTAAAGATGATTTTCTCAATATTTAGATTTTTTTGCACCCTCAGATTCCAGATATTCAAATAGTTGTATCTCGACCAAATATTGTCCTCTCCTAACAATCCACACATCAATGGAAAGATTATTTATTCAGCTTTCAGATGGTGTATAAATCTCAATTTCGAAAAAAAGTGACCCTTATGACTGGTTTTGTGCTCCAGGGTCACATCTGTGTGAATGAGCAAAATCCCCGGCTTACCAGAACAATTTTCTCAGCACTTTTCCAGAATCTCTATATGAAAGGAGCTCATGTTCAGAGTGAATTTGTGTACTCCAGAAGAACATTTAACTGCTCTACCATTGTTTGGAGGCCAAAACTAAACAGAATATATTTTTTTTATGAAATACAGAAAATGTAGGGAAAAAAAATTGTAGGCTTTTGGTTCGTTTCATAATAAATGATCAACAGATGAATTGCTTATCAGAGAATTATTGCTAACAGTCCTATCTCGATGTGTTTAAAATCGTGGAAGCTACAGTGGAATAATGACCTGGGTCTGGGTTTGTTCTTCACAAATAGCTATCGAATTACTTCAGAATGCCTGGAATAAAGCAGGAGTCATATGGACAATCTATCCATTCACTTTAATTATATACAAAAAGTAAAAGTAACCCCTACACCACACCGCAAGTCAGAGCAGTCTTATTTGCTGACTGGCATTATTTGTTACAGATCATCAGAGTCCGTCACTATCATTCGCAGTGTACAAATTCACCCAGTGCTATATATTAGAGCTGCAAATAAAACAAAACACCAGCACTTACCTCTTGGTTTCTAGCTTCATGCGACCCAGCTCCATGCTACTCGATCGCTGCGCGCTCTGAGACTCATGGGAAACTGTTGAACTGAGCGTGCTCACTCCAGATGTGGCCACAGTGTCGTCATGATGAGCGATAGGTGGCGCTATATCCTTAAGGGGAACTGTGTCGTCATCAATGTCCTCTTGCTCAGCGGGGTCGCTCTCAGACGCCAGCGTGAAGTGTGGCCGCAATTCTGAGAGTGAACAAACACACACATCAAATCAACGGTTCCTGGAGCCTCCCCAGGGCTGCACATCTTGGATGTCATTTACTGGACACAACCAGGTCAGATCTCAGTAAGCTGAAGAGTCAATTCAGTTGTGTTAAATAAGGGGACATCCAAAATGCGCAGCACCGGGGGCCTTCAAATTCCCTGCCATAAACGAACAGCAGCCAAGAGAATGGACTGTTTTAAATAGAAACTGTTGCTGTTTACCAGGTACTAATATGATGATGGCAGTCTGTACAGCCTTTCGAATGATGTTATCCAGAGCAAACATCCAGTGCGGCTTTATGTTGTGGTTATGCAGGACTTTATTTACCTGGAGAAACACAAAATGCTATTCCCGTTTACTATAATGAACTTTAAAAGTTTTATTGAAAAGTCACACTTAAATTCGAACTTCAGGGAAAAAGTCATTATTGAGTTTTTCAAGTCTACATAAAATGGCATTCGCAACACATTTTAATACCATAATGTGATCACTTCAGGTGAACCATGAAGTAACAAAATAGGGCAGGATTTTTATCAATTGACGCTTCGCAGGGAGCTTGAGTGACAGGTGATCTGACCAATCATAACGCTGAATCCGCCATTTCTGTCCGGCAAACAAACCAGACAGGAGAGTAGATTAATGTGGGTGGACTTAAACTTGAAAAACGGTGTGTACTGATGTTTTTCCACCATTTTTCCCACCAATACCTTCTGATGTTCATTCATGTTTATTTCATGCTTTAAGCCACTTGAACTGAGCTGCTGAGTCACTACAATGTTCTGTCGCAACACATTAAAGAGCCACAGAGCAGTATTTATCGTTTACATTTCTTTAAAAATGATCAAATTTGAAAGCTAACACTTTGTTTCGTACCAGAAGGAACCTGCTCTGTTTTGTCTGTCGGAGCGTTATCAGTGTCCTCCTTGCACCACGATGTATTTTTCACTGTGTGTGGCGTGAGACTGAAAAACTAAATTAGAATTATATTAAAGGCATAATTTCAGTTAGGGGGAAAAAGCTTTTGGCTTCTCTCCTGAGGCCACAAGAGGGCGCATCGAGCAAAATATTATGCACGTTTCTTCAAAGCGTAATAAAATAACACGACTATCTTTGGGGGGAAAAAAGTGCATTATGTTTAAAATAATGTTTATAAACCATATATAATTAATAAAGTTGCTTAAACAATTAGAAAAAAAACAGCACCATGCATGTATGTATAGTTTAATACAAAGGACTGAAAACCAATCACAAAGAGTAGGCTACTTTCTTCATTTAAAAACATGAGATACAGTGGGATGGGGAAAAACCTCCATAAAGTCTTTAAACATGTTTTTTTAAAAGTTGAACTTGCATTAATTTTACACGGCTTTCTAAACATGCGGCTCTCTTGTGCGAGACGCGAGTGCAACGCTGATAGATGTCCCTCTAGAAAATGTGATAAATATGCGTTCTGTGTGAACGGCTTGGTTTCAGTTTTGACGTAAACAACATCTTCTCCACACTGATGCTCTCGTTTTCAGCAATATATTGAATGAACAACGTAGCAGCGCCGCATCTAGTGGCTTCAACTGGACAGGCTAACAAAAGCATTCAAATGCAATGACACTTACATCGTCATCGCATCTCGTGCGCCGCTGATAGGCTGCCTGATGGCTGACGCAGACCTAAAATGTGGATTTTTTTTTTTAATTCAACGAATATTCGAAATTCGAATTTTTTTTTGACAGCCCTAGAGGACAATGGAAGCAATCAAAATCAACAAAAGAGCATTGCTATACAAGTGCTATGACAAGTGACTGTTAGCTTCATGCAGTACACGTAGCACGTTTTTTTAAAATTATATAATAAATAAAAAGAAAACAGATAGAATAGAAAAAGAACAGAGCAAGCTAGTGTTAGAGGCCTTTTTTGCTTTTGTTAATTGTATAATAAATAAAAAGAAAACAAATATTTAGAATGCAAAAAGATTAGAGGTTAAGAGATTAATTAAGGTGCGATCACATTTACCGTTGCTCTGTGAAATTTCGCCTGCAAATTCCATTCATTTCAGTTTCGCACAAGGGCAAAAAAAGTTCCCCATGCAGATTTCATGAATTTGCTGCATTGACCGACAGAAAGCTGCTTGGTTTGAAAGTGACTTCTGCGTGAACAGTGCTTTATACATCGCTACACTACTGACGGTTTTTTGACTATGACATTTGGGCAATATTTGTGAGTGCAGTTCATCAGATGGCTTTGGCTAGACACTCACCGCATCCTGGAAGCTGAAGAGCGCCACCTGGAGTTGGCTGATCGCTGTGCTGTCAAAGTCAAGCTCTAGTTTGAGCTGAGAGAGGGTGCTGGCAATTATTTTTCTGTCCGCCATCCTCACAAAATCTCCCAGACTTGTAACCAGCGTGGAGACATGCTGATGCTTCAGTTTGGTCTCCTCAGACCCCTGTATTGAGACAGAAAAGGGACACAAAGCACTTAAAGATGTCATAGGACTGCATGAACACAATCTTATTAAAAATAATTATTTCTCTGATGTTGTACTTGCACTAAGAACAGCTAAGTGGCGTTGTCGCGTCGTGCCTAAAACCCCCTTAGCTGTTATAAAATCACTGTAAACCACGGCTTCACGGGGCTTATTGCTTTTATAAAACGGTTATTTCATATACGTAGTAAGGTTTCACAAAGATGTTGTTTTCGGGTTCACCTGTGTGAGCGCTTCTAGCAGGTGAAGCACTATTTTCTCTCGGTCCTCAGTCAGGATTCGGTGTAAAGTCGCTCTCCTTTCACTGTCTTTCCTCAGCATGAAGAAACCAGAGTCCTTCTCTTCTGGGGAAGGTGGTGCGCTGTGGTCTTCAAAGTTCTCCACAGGAATACTGCAACAATGTGTGGAGGAGGATACTTTTACTACTAGATTTACTACAAGTAGATGCACTCGATGCAAAAATGCAAACAAAAGCACGCACATCAATCTCAAATGGGTGTGCGACCTAAAAAAACAAGTAGAAAAAATAAATGTAAAGTCGGCAACACGACTTTACATTTAGGTTTTCTACTCGATGCAAAACAAATGGTACACTGCAACACAACAGGGCATTATCTACGCTGGAATGAATCTTCATACTCTCTGCTGACCTCAGGAAGAGGGAGCGGTGACCTTTGACCTCTCTCTCGCTGTAGCACTTGGTGCTAGGCTTGAAGCTGAAGGGGTTTGTGCAGAGCTCATTGTCAGGTGAGACGGATCCATAGTCGCTGCTGCTGCTGGTGTCCTCGACCACAACGGGAACGGGAAGAGATATGCTACGCAGATACTCTACAAGACATGACCAGCATAATGTCCCTTCATACATCGCACACTCTCCCGAAGCATGGGTCTGAGCATAGAAAAGCTCAACTAAACTGACCAATGATCATTTTCAGCTGACCTTGCATCTTTTGCACATTGACTGAACTTAAATATGAAAAAGTCAAATGAATGAACATGACTAAATATGAATATAAATATTTACTAAATTTACAGGAACTTTTTTTTTTATCAAAGACAAGACAAAGACAAAATAGGTATAATATATTAGCGCTGTTTATATGCAAAACAGACAAGACTCACCAGGACCTGGTGTAAGAGCTGCAAAAAAGATGAGAAGACATAATTCACAAAATAATCAGCAGGGAATTCCATTATAAAACAAGGGAGGCAACACAGCAATGGAAACTACATCTTTTTTTCTTTTTCAGCAAAGAGCAGCTCTTAATTTGCTTTGAATCTGAACACAGTTCAAAACTCTGCTGTGTGTTTTCAGTTCAACGATAAACATTAAATAGGCATTACAAAACTAAAAAATTAAATCGATCAAATTAAATAAATACAATAAAAATACACCAAAATTGGTAACAGACTCGAAAGTAATGAAACTAAAATTCATTTAGTAGCCTAAATTATCCAGTCACTCATTCTGGCCTATTTAAATAGGACAAGATATTAATGTATTTACCATAAATAAAAGATAAATTGATCTAAAAAAATATTGGTAATTAATTCTGTAATTAAATACTAAATTCTAAAATTAATATTTACTTGTTACCCCATCATGTTGTCCAAATGATTTTGGGTGTAACAATTTAAAGTAGTGCAACATTTTCTAATGGGAGAAAATTAAGCAGATTAAATCTCTGACATATGTAAATATGTTTTGCCATTGTTTATTAAATGATCTGAAAATTCAACAGTTTGTGTCAAAATCTGTATTACTTTAGTCATTGGAAACAAAAAGCAAAAATAAAAACTAAAAGCAGTTTTAATAAAAACTAAAAGCAGTTGAAAGCGAGAGGGCATTTCTCATGTGTTTAATCTAACATATAATAGATTCCTTTTATTTGTTCCCTATTCATGGAATGTACCAACTGAAATCATTGCTTGGTATAAGAGGTAATGCCTATATAACACACACTAGGGCTGTCAAAAAACAATTCGAATTTCGAATATTCATCGAATTTAAACACACACTTCAGAGCATGTGAGCGGAGCGGAGCGTGAGCGCAAAACGCTCAGCGCCGCTCGCTCAACCCAGAATGCCGTTTGGTGATTTGCTTGTTCGAGATCGAGAATAGTAGAGCAGTTATGGAGTTCAGATATTGTTTCAACGAAGTTGCAAGCCTTATACATAAATGTAAAGTAAAAAATCGAAGTTAAGAATGAGCAGGGAGAAGAAACTGAGAGGGAGTGCGGGGAGAGTTAGTAAAGATTCATATTGGAATCTGAAGCGGCACATTGCCAGAAAGCACGAGGATGTGCTACGCAAACATGGTGCCGCAAAAGGTGAGCTAGTTACATACCATAATAAAGGAATAAACAAAGGTTATATATAAAGGTTATATTCGGTTGTACGGAGCCCCGATCATGACATGCAGACAATCACGGCCAACAAATTTAGAATAGGCTAGTTCTCTTTTATGCTAGGACTACATTATGGCCACGTATTAAGTATTTATTTTTTCGTTTAGTCTAATTTATGGCCACGAATTAAGTATTTGTTCTCTTGTTTAGGCTTAGCTGCCACGAATTCATTAGTTCGTTAATTCGTTCATTCCCTATAGTAGGCCTAAATCGTGGAACGAATTATTATATTTCGGAAGGTTAGATTCATATATTTAATCAAATTAATAAAATTAAGAATAATGTAAGAATTTCGCTCTGAAACATGATAATTGCTATTTATCAGCGTGCTTAATTTTAGACAATAATCCAAGAATTTCGTTACAAACAGTAAACAATTAGGCCTACTAGAGAAATATTATGTCGGAGCGGGATCTGAGCGGGAATTGGTTCACGGTGAGCGTGAGCGGAATATTAACGGAGCGCTTGCTTGTGCGGTTAGAGCGACTGAGCGGAGCGCACGTCCATAGAGCGGAAAACGGAGCGGAGCGTCACACCGCTCACATGCTCTGCACACGTTGCATTCGAATTTTAGGTGTGCGTCAGGCAGCCTTCTCAGCGGCGCACGAGATGCGATGACGATGCAAGTGTCGTTGCATTATAATGTTTTTGTTAGCCTGTCCAGTTGAAGTCACTAGATGCGGCGCTGCTGCATTGTTCATTAAAAATATTGCGGGAAAAGAGAACATCAACGCGAAGAAGATCTTGTTTACATTAAAACTGAAACCAAACCGTTCACACAGAACACATAAGCTCTTTGCACTACAAATCATTATATCTGCACTGTTGTTACGTCACTGGTTTGCACTCTATCTGCCATGTGCCTTGTGCTGCTTTTATAAATATTTTTTTACATTTTACCTTATTTGTATAGTTGTATTTTATATTTAATCTGTATTGTATTTACAGTGGGCACGGAAAGTATTCAGACCCCCTTAAATTTTTCACTCTTTGTTATATTGCAGCCATTTGCTAAAATCATTTAAGTTAATTTTTTTTCCTCATTAATGTACACACAGCACCCCATATTGACAGAAAAACACAGAATTGTTGACATTTTTGCAGATTTATTAAAAAAGAAAAACTGAAATATCACATGGTCCTAAGTATTCAGACCCTTTGCTGTGACACTCATATATTTAACTCAGGTGCTGTCCATTTCTTCTGATCATCCTTGAGATGGTTGTACACCTTCATTTGAGTCCAGCTGTGTTTGATTATACTGATTGGACTTGATTAGGAAAGCCACACACCTGTCTATATAAGACCTTACAGCTCACAGTGCATGTCAGAGCAAAAGAGCAAATGGAGGTCAAAGGAACTGACTGAAGAGCTCAGAGACAGAATTGTGGCAAGGCACAGATCTGGCCAAGGTTACAAGGTTACATCTGCTGCACTTAAGGTTCCCAAGAGCACAGTGGCATCCATTCCTTAAATGGAAGACGTTTGGGACGACCAGAACCCTTACTAGAGCTGGCCGTCCAGCCAAACTGAGCTATCGGGGGAGAAAAGCCTTGGTGAGAGAGGTAAAGAAGAACCCAAAGAGCACTGTGGCTGAGC
>NW_015505671.1:665370-684451 GCF_001515645.1 Sinocyclocheilus grahami
TCCCCAAATCCAGGTGTGAAAAACTTGTTGCATCTTTCCCAAAAAGACTCATGGCTGTATTAGATCAAAAGGGTGCTTCTACTAAATACTGAGCAAAGGGTCTGAATACTTAGGACCATGTGATATTTCAGTTTTTCTTTTTTAATAAATCTGCAAAAATGTCAACAATTCTGTGTTTTTCTGTCAATATGGGGTGCTGTGTGTACATTAATGAGGACAAAAAATTAACTTAAATTATTTTAGCAAATGGCTGCAATATAACAAAGAGTGAAAAATGTAAGGGGGTCTGAATACTTTCCGTACCCACTGTATGTTCTACTGTTAATGTTATCTGTATGCACCAAGGGTCTGAGAGTAACGCAATTTCAATTCTCTGTGTGTATGTGCTGTACATGTGGAAGAATTGACAATAAAGCAGGCCTGACTTGATATTTGACATTTTTTAGAGGGACATCTATCACCGCTGCACTCGCGTCTCGCACAAAAGAGTCGCATGTTTAGAAAGCCATGTAAAATTAAAGTTCAACTTTGAAAAAAACATATCTCGAGACTTTATGGCGGGTATTTCCCCACCCCACTGTATCTCATGTTTTTAAATGAAAAATGTACTGTGTGATTGGCTTTCCACCCTTTGTATTAAACTATGCATACATGCATGATGCTGTTTTGTTTATAGTTGTTTAAGCAACTTAGTTATAATTGGCTTATAAACATTATTTTAAACATTATGCACTTTTTTCCCACAGATGGTCATGTTATCTTATGCTTTGAATAAACGTGCATTAGTAATATTTTGCGCGATGCGCCCTCTTGTGGCCTCAGGAGAGAAGTCAAAAGCTTTTCTTCACCCTAACTGAAATTATGCATTTTAAATTCGAATATAATTCGAATTTTGATAATATTTAAGTACAAAATTCGAATTTAGTTTTTCAGCCATTTTGACAGCCCTAACACACACCTGTGAAACTGCTGTTCTTTGATCGTTTTTTGCGTGATGTAACAGTGAGGAATTCGTGGGTGAGCAGATCGTTGGCTATGGCTCGGCTGTCTGGATCAGGCTCGAAACAGCGCAGGATAAATGCTTTGGCTTCAGTGGACATAGAGTCAGGAATCTCCGGATGGATTTTAAACATCCCAACCTAGACAAAATACACCAGCACAATCGTAAAAACGCATTTTCAAAACTCAAAACACAACACAATTTACCAATGCAGGATAAGTGCATTTTCCCTGTGCCCTGGTGGTTTTAGAAACCATTTAAAATGTACTAAATTACATGTTTAACAAAGCACAAATTCAGCACACAGTAAAAAACTAAAAGAACATTAGGCAACATATTATGCACATTTTGTGCAAAAATATTTGTGGTAAATTGACTGCATATTCGGCATTCTGAACACAAAGGATTACTTCAGGACACTTTATAAAGTAATCACGCCTGACCTTGAACATTGCTGCCTGCGGTTCCCCCAGCTCATAGAAGGGCGGTTTCCCAGTAGCCATTTCTATAATGGTGCAGCCCAGAGACCAGATGTCCGCTGGCTTGCCGTAGCCACGCGGCCCTTTATCTATGATTTCAGGGGCCATGTACTGTAACGTACCTGACATACACAAACAGCATGGAAGAAATAAATAACTGCTAATAATAGTAATTACTGAACATTTTGAAGATTCTAAAGATATTAATCAATGTCAACAGACCAAATCTGCAGCACATATAAGAGCTGTGCCCTTCAGTGTTATAGAAGCAACATCAAGTTGTTACTGACAAAAGGATAAGTAAAAATGCATGGCAAAACAAATAACACACTCAGTACCAGTAAAGGTTTCGGTGCAGGGGTTTATTCCGGCCAGACGTTTGGATGTTCCAAAATCAGAGATTTTCAAAACTCCACTGTAGGTGTTTATCAAGACATTATCCCCCTGTTGGTCATGAAAGCAGTAATTGCATCAGTCACTCCTCTGTGCAATTTCAGAATCTCAAAGAAATCCGAATGAGATCCAAATAATGCAGTAATATAATGGCCTAATAATGCATATGGCATGTGTACAGCTGAGGCTCTCGAAACATTTACGCGTACGCCTCATTTTATTATGAAAGGGTTATTACTTTTATGTCTCTGTGTACTATCTGGTTGTCATGCAGGTATTTGAGACCCTCCAGTATCTGTTTGGTGTAGAATCCTATAGTTGGCTCATTGTTTTTTAGAGGACCCCACTTTGACCTGAGCAATGCTGACAGACTGCCTGTGATTCACAGAAAAATACAAATATATTTTACATTTTGAATAATACAGATGAATTCTGGCCTAAAGATGTGTACCTGTAAGTACACTATAAAGGTCTAACGAGTCTGTCTCACCTCCAGGCACCTGCTCCATGAAGATCTTGATGAAGCCGTTCTCGCTGATGGAGCCTAGGTACTGCACGATGTTCTTGTGCTTGAGGTGTTTATGCAGGGCGATCTCTTCATGCAGAGGCTGTGAATATCTATCAACACAGAGTCGTTTCGTGTGCTGTTAGATAAACTATTGCTGTGTGATTGCATGCATTTTTCTTGTTTCTATTTTCATCTGCTTAATCGTATCCTCCTAAGCACACATGAATATTGTACATTCATTTATATTATATATAAACCCTCAGATGAAAAGTCTGATGCTTTACTGACTGAGCCATCCGGGCTCTTACGGATAGCAGCATAATGGCAAAACTAATTTGGCCGACTAAACACACACACACACACATGCGCGCACACACACACACGTGCACACACACACACACATGCGCGCACACACACACACGTGCACACACACACACACACATGCGCGCACACACACACGCGCACACACACAAACACAACTCAAGCATCAACACTAAGAAATGATGCTTGACAACAGTAACAAGTAATCAGACTTTTTACATCGATGTATGCCATAACGAAGATAGGTAAAATTACAAAAAAAAAAAAACATAATTTACAGTTCAGATACAAGTTTTCACAAAAACAAAGTTTTATAAAATGATAAACTTTACATTTCAGCCTTTAAACCATTGTTAAGAAAATGGATGAGTCAAAAGTATTAATTATTATATTAATTTAAACAATTATCATCAATAAATTATTATATCAATTAAATAACAAATTAGGGCTGTGCGATACTGACAAAAAATGATCTCGATAATTTTCTGGGATTTTATCGAGAACGATAATTGGACGATATTTTGCTGAGTTATTGTGCTGACATCTTAAGGACTACCGTGGACAGTGGACTCCTTAATTTTTTTATATTCTTCATATTCTGTGTGCTGGTCAGTTCACAGCAGTGATAGAAATTATTCATTTCCATCAAGTTTTATGGGCATTTTTACTTTTAAGCCATTTTTTCTAAAAGTATGCACCATCTTTTGAGTAAAATTCTTGCATTTGGGCTGTTACCAAGCAAATTAAATCAGTATCAACAAAACTGATCTTTGCAATGCAGAGGAAACACAGAGGCTGCATTAGAAGTGGCATTTAGATGCATTTACACACTGTTTAATGCAGCTCTGAGGGACATGGAATACTTTAACCTGCAGTTACAAATGCATAAATAATGTTTTGATATTTTAAACATAACATTGAAAACTGATGTTTGAAATTATTTAAAAAATGAAAAGTTACCTTAAATGTGAAATTAAAACTGCCAGTAGGTGGCAGCAAGTCAACTGTTAAGTGAGTCATTGCGATTGATCCGAATCATTTAAACGGTTGATTCATTCAGGAACAAAACTGCCTCATGTTGCTCAGAGACACAAAACAGCGCTGTGGCTGCGTTTGGAATGATTTTTGTTGGAGAAATAGAGCAAAAACAGACAATAGGTGTCTAAAACGTAAGTCTCTTAATATTAACTACTTGTTTATTGAACTGTCACATTTGTAATCATGCTTAATTTTGGAGAAAAAAACAGCACTCTTGGTGTGATATTAACTATATCAAATGATTTAAATATATACATTTTCTGCCCCATATCTTAAATTATGTGATAATTCTTAATGCATTTTAATAGACAGATTCATGCAGTGAAAGAACGCACTCTAAATGCGCGCGCACTAGTCTAACCTGCTAGACTTCATCACCTAATGTATGCGTGCACTCTGTAGGTGTGTTTTGTGTTTGCTTTTCGCGATATAATATCAAATCGCACATCGTTAAAACTACAATTATGATATTATCGCAGACCATAGGCTACATATCGCACACCCCAATGTTTAGATTTTTATAATGCATTGTCTTATTATCGATCCACCAGTTCACATTTAAAGCTCTGCGTGTTTGCATGGTAAAAACATGGGTCGATTTTTCACATTGGTCTGAACTCTGAACAAAACAACAGTTTAATTGAAAATGCTCATTCAATCTCTGCCAGCAGGTGGAGTGTTTGGTAGAAATATAACTGTTTTCCCGGTAACGGCAGAACACAGAGGCCCTGTCCCAAATGGAACACTTCATGTGCACTTGCGGTCTTGCGGACACAATCAATGGCCGCCACGTGCGTGTGTCCGTTAAGTCCACGAGACCGTAGGGTGTCCCATATGTCATTTTAGCGTTCAGAAGGGTGCTCGCGAGCGCCCCCTTTGCGGCCGTTATGCACCCTCGATCCGCACTTCTGCCGGGCCCTTCTACCCGACAGTCAAAGCAGCATTACGTCACGAAAGTGCGGACTCAGAGAAAGACCGCGAGGGTTTAGGGTGCCATTTGGGACAGGGCCAGAGCAGCGCAGCACCAGACTTTGAACGTGCAGCGCTCATGTTTATTCAATGAAAGCATAGCCTTTTGAAGTTTAATCGTCACATTCAGCCATATCTCTTGAAATCATAATTAAGACATTCTTGTACAATTTAAGAGTTTTTAAGGCCTTAAATTTGATACAACTAAATTAAAGACCCCGCGGAAACCCTGATATCCATTCACACCTGCATGATCTTCAACTTCAACCCTGTCATTCTCTCCCCAGTGATTTTGTGCTTCTCTGCTATTTCTTGTGAAACTGACTTTCATTCACTATTATGACATTCTCATTGTAACACTGTACATTTATAGATCAAATCGCATACTGTGTTGATTCGATATGGGATACTTACTTTTTTTTTTTTTTTTGGAATATAGGACAATGCTGAATTTGATGCAACGAGTGGCAACCCTGAATGCTTAAAATATTAAGGTTTGGTAATCAAAATACAATTTAATATTTAATATTTAACTTTTTATAATGTTTTAAATCAACCTAGCATCGAACCGCACAACACTGGTATGAAAATTATGACATTGTGGCCAGTCTTCATGAAAGTTTACCAGGCTATGCAATGAGAAAAGTACCTTTTGTTATAGTATTCAATGAAGGGCAAAATTGTCAACCTTGTCAAAATGTTGTAAAAAAAAATATAAATAAAATAAATAAGTCATTGCAAAGAAAGACATTCCTATCCGAAAGAATTTGATTTCAAAGTGAAATAAAATTTCCTTCCAGAATAATGGGAATAATGGGAAAAAGGAAACTGTGGCTCACCTACTGTCCCGTTCAGGAATCTCTTTGATGGCTAAGCGCACCTGGTTACTGAGGTCACGACCGGCATAGACTACCCCAAATGTCCCCTTACCCAGAACCGCCCTCTCTCCATGCTCATCGTATTCATAATCATACTGCAGGCACACAAGAACACACAAATTACTCACGGTCTTACCTCCCTGCTGCTTAGTACTATACATAACAAATGTATGCACAATCATTATTTACCTCTAAAGCCTCTGATTCACACTCAGTCTCTTCCGAGCCTTTCCAGGCCTCCTCAGTGAGCGTGTTTACCAGATCACAGAACCTACGCAACACACAGAGCATCATCAAAACACATACACTGACATGATCACAATTTACAACAAATAAAGTCGAATTAATTAAAGGACGGTGCTCATGCTTTAAATACACAAAGATGCACACTGTGATTACTTTCAGACCTCATTATCGTATGCCCTACACATAGTATACACTTTTTCATTGCATGAGTTTGTAACGTTTGTCTCGTTCTCTTGCCCACTCATGACCGAAAGGAAATAATTCACTAATAATTCGCTAATGTCTAATGCTTTTAGAATTATTGGCCAATGCATTTTGCATTGCTAGTTTCTAGAATAAGTCTAGTAGACAATCAAACCTGCGATTTCTGTCCTTATAGAGTCTATGGCACTGTAAGGAAGAATAAATGAAATGTGGGGGGAAAAAAGGCATTTGCAAAAACACACACACGACATACCGTTTGCAGTGCATCTCTGTGCAGAAATAGATTTGGAAGTCTTCTGAGTTGTTCACCACATACAGAAAACAGCTGCGCTCATTAAATTTGGAGATGCTGAATGCCAAAAAAAAGACAGTTTAAAAATGCTTTATCCTAAGTGAAAATCGGTATTATATATTTACATACTATACATATAAATATGATATTTTGCTTCATCTTCTAGTAGAGGGAAGTCAGTTCATGAATTTTCTTAAAAAATAAAAGTTTATTAGGGAAGACAGCATTTACCTCACACCTCGCACTGACGCTGCACTGAAATTCCACTCGTGGATCCCTTTACTCTAAAACAGAGAGAGAGAGAAACTGTACTCATCCAGATATGCTGATGACATAAATTAGCAAAGTTCAGCGGGACTGATAGCATTGAAAACATCATAACATTTGCAGTCGGCAAGATACAGTGAATGATGCTCACCATAAACTGACTACGATGTTTTCTACATGACATCTCATTGCTGGATGTGCATGATATTCAGGCTGACTTGTTTCCTCGCGGCCCTGTCAGACAATGACTTCGCAAGCAACGTTTGCGCAAGAGCTTACCTCTCAAAACTTATTTCAGACAGGCTTCTGAGGCAGCACAACTAATATATACACAGCTGGTGAAATAAAGCAACAATACTAATTTCTCACTAGAAATGTAATTAAAAGTTAAAAAGTTGTTTCAAACATATTTAAATGAATTGCAATCACTGGATTCAGACAAATCTTGTTGCCTTTTCAACTTTTTCAATTTTCAACAGACACAGCCTTAGTATAACTTTACAAATGTAACAGTAACATTTTGGGACTGTGTTAAATGTACAAAGTAAGTTTGAAATGTTAAATTTATAGTTAACTTTGCAAAGTAACTTTGGGACAACGGGTTAAGTTTACAGCTATAACTATAACACAAGTTTTGGACTATGTTTGAAGTTTATTGTTCAATTTGAAATGATACTAAAACATGAAGCATGGACGCTTCGCGTCGTGCCTAAAACCCCCTTAGCTGTTATAAATTCACTGTAAACCACAGCTTCACGGGGCTTATTGCTTTTATAAAACGGTTATTCCATATATGTAGTAAGGTTTCACAAAATAAAAAAAGAGTATTCTTCCGCCAAACAATGTAGTTCCTCAGAATCAGTTGTGCTTCGAACGCGGCTCAGCCAATCAGAATCAAGGACCAGAACTCTCTGTTTTATAGGGTTTCATTTCAAATGTAAACCTGGGACCTAAACGTTTTCGGTTTACAGCTAGAAAATCAGCCAAAACTTCACTGTTGCTGAGTGCTAATTCTGTGCCGACCCATAATTTAGTAGCCCCAGTTGAGCGTATTTTTTGTTGATGTTTTTAAAAACATTATATATTAATAATTAATACACTAAAAAGGCTAGATAAAGAGTATCTGCCAGGTTAAGAACATTTTAAGAGCTTTTTTAAGAGCAGCTCAAATGAAATGAATATACAGTAGTCAACTAAGACAAGAACACATTTTGGTTTTAGGACATACTGCACGCCCATACTGAAGAAACTCATACAAGCTCAAAATAAATCAAACCTGTAGAACATGGAACAGCGTCATGTTTTTAAACATGCAGCACTCGATACTCTAATGTTCGGATTTGTAAGGATTTAGAGGTTTAACAAGTCCACAAATCCAGAAAAAGAACATCTGAGTTTAAGAACGAATGGATAAATGGTAAGTTCTTTATTACTTTGTCATCAGGGGTCACGTGCCAGATGGACAGTGTGTTCTCTTCCACATCGTTGTTGATTGAGAGGTAAGATGGCTGGTACACTTTAGTGGGCTCCAGTATCAATACCTGCACACATCAAAAACAAGCAATATTAATTCTGACGATAGTCAATGCTTTACATGCCATCAGTGCCCAACAGCATTATGCAGTGTCTCAAGTCAATACTCTTACTAAACTGTCAGAGTTTACATGCACACCAGAAAAGGGTTTATTCCAGAAACAACACAGTGCATGTAAACGTGAACATCTTAAATGGCTTTCTAACAGTAAGAGTTGTGATGTGGCAATGTAATGTGGCAACTTAGCAGAAGAGTCATTGAGTGAGGAGGGCTCATACAGGAAAACGGACCGACGTGGCATCCTTTTTGGTGGCTTCCACCATGAAGTCCATCCAGAAGTCCACAAGCTCTTGTTTAGGGGCCTGTGGATCAGTGGTTGGTTTTGTAAAGTGCTTATAGATGAGAATGGTCTCAACCAGTGAGCCTAGATACCTGAAATACAACATAAAACACAAACATCTTCATGAATGAACAATACCCTACTCTAAAAGACTACAAGTATGACTCACTTTTAACAGACAGAAGCACTTGCCTCTTCAAAATTCATTACTATAATGCCAGCCCAAGCCAAAGTTTGTATACTGTCTCTAGATATGGCTTAGAATTTATAATAGGACTAAGAGGTGCAAAAGGCGCATTTGATTCTACAAACCCGATTCCAAAAAAGTTGGGACACTGTACAAATTGTGAATAAAAACAGAACTTAACCGCTAGATGGCACAAAAAAATTACAGCAGAACCTTTCTAAACATCCATGCTTCACTACGCACATGGAAATTTGGCTGCTCCTTGATGCCATTGTGAACAGCAATGCACCTGATTCTGTGCCAATTTGATCTAGTATTTAAATGTTTGTTTTAAATGTAGCGAATGAGAATCAATAAAATTACCAAATTTACTTTGAGAGATCTTCTTAATGATTTTAAGTTTTAAAACGGTTTTCAATAACTAAAGAATATGTAAAAGGATGGTATAAAATGCCCCCCTGCTGGTATGGATAAAGGCATAATAATTGTTGGCAGATTTTTCCATTTGTTGACGTGACATGGTTCAATTTAGTTGGTTAGTATCATTTATTAAGATGGGTGTGCACATTAAAGATAATATTGAACCATATTTAAAAATATGAAATTAATCATATAACTGAAAAAATATATATATACATTTATTTTTTTCAACTGTAAAACCATATTAAATTATAATGGGATCTACTTCAAGGATTTCAGAATCTTTACATATTTTTATATTAACATATTTTAATGACAGGATCTTTATTTAAACATTTTTTTTTATTATATATATATATATATATATATTTTATTCATCCAAACAGAAAACAGTACAAACTTTGCTAAAGAGGAATGTTTTGTAGAAGTATTAACTTGGATATTATGGAAACCATATTACTAAACATTTCATACTTTAAATAGTGTATTTTGTATCAATACTTTTGTCGCTTGCTGGTGAGACTTTTACCCCCTCCACTTACTTATACATGTATAAGAGCTTTATACAAAACAAACCACTTCTATGTTTTATTTTCTCACAAAATGCTGCTCCATCAATGTTTAATAAAAACATAAATTTTTTTCATACACTGTGGGAGTAGTGAAAAGCACATTTTCCTTGCGGTGTGTGACGTTAGCCCCACTGTACCCTAGTGTAGGTAAATACAGGTAATATTAGAATATTTACTACAGATCATTTATTTCATTACTTACTTAAAAAAAAAAAACTAAATATTTCAATAAAAGGTTTCAGTATTATCTATGACTTTCCCAGGCCTGGAAATCAGTTTTAAAATGTCCTAAACACCGTTTTTGTTCAAAATCAGTATGAGCAATAGTAATAGCGATAGTAATGTCTTAGCAAACACTAATAATTAATGGCAATTTTTTCCAACTATAAATAATACATAACACATTATATAATAATATATGCATATTATTTTAAACACTGATGCATGTGAAATGCGAATGTGTGCACATACCAGATGGGAGCTTTAAGTTTGAAGAGTTTCTCAGAGGCCTGGATGACTCGCGTGTTGTCACAGGCGAGAATACTAGCCCCGAGAAAGAAACCCACATCCCAGTAACTCTGTAATCTATCCAAACTGCCCTTCTTCCCCAGGAGACTGCTCAACTTCACACCTACAAGACACAGATTAAGTGCATATGTTATATTAAGAGGCATATTAATATATGGGAGACTTATTCATATTGATATATATATATGTTATGTTGGTTACTCTCACTAATATATGTGTCCCTGGAGCACAAAAGCAGTGTTAAGTCGCTGGGGTATATTTGTAGCAATAGCCAACAATACATTGTTTGGGTTAAAATTATAAATTGTTCTTTTAAATCATTTAAATCATTAGGATATTAAGTAAAGATCATGTTCCATGAAGATATTTTGTAAATTTCCTACCGTAAATATATCAAAACTTAATTTTTGATTAGTAATATGCATGGCTAAGAACTTCATTTGAACAACTTTAAAGGCGATTTTTTTCAGATTCCAGATTTTCAAATAGTTGTATCTCGGCCAAATATTGTCCTATCATAACAAACCAAATAAAAAATAAATAATAAATCTAACGTATGTCCACGATTGTGTGTGGGTTCATGCACGTGCTGAATCAGGTCAAAAGTGTTTAAAACAGTTATAATTTATTTTGTAGTTTTGTTTTCTGCATTATCTATGTGAATATTAAAATCCCCTGCAATAGCAAAACAGTCAAACTCTGAGGAAATCATTGATAGTATTTCTGTGAACTCTTCAACAAAGGCTGGATCAGGCTTTGGTGGTTGTGGGGCCCGCCGTTTTTTTTAGATGATATCTGGGGGCTTGCAGCAAAAGAGTGGGAGAGTTTGGTCCCAGCATAAACCAGTTCCTCCATTTTCTGTGAGAAGCTTAGAAGTGGAGATGCTGGAGAGAGGGATAATGTGTCTGGTGAGCAGGGCTGTGGCTCTGGTGTTTCTGGTGGCTGAAATATGTTGTCCTGGCTTCCCTGGCTGTTTTCCAGAAAGTCGTCCTTGGATGCTGAGTCTTGGAGCTGTTCTGATACGTCGCAGTCTGTCTGTGATGAGCTCTGTGGGCAGGGCTCAGCCGGGATGTGTCCATAAGCAGTGCTTGTTGTGGCTGCGTGGTGTTATCAGTGTCCTTGTGGGATGTGTCAACCACATGATGACTCGAAAGCTGATATGAAGTCCTGTCATCACTCATACTCTGTCCAGGTGTGTGTGTGCCATTCAGGTTGAGTAGTTTGGCACACACTACTGAAGGATGACGGAGGGAGAAGTATATGTTGTCCTTTAGCACTCTTGCACCAAGTTTGTTTGGGTGGAGGCCATCCAGTTTAAGCAGTTGTCTATGGCCCCAGAAAAGATTGAAGTTATCGATGAAATTGACTCCTTTTAAGCTGCAGATTCTTTGTAGCCATGTGTACAGCCCAAGCAACCATGAAAACATATTAATTCCCCTTGCTGGGAGTGGTCCACTGATGAATGACTGAACTTCAAGTCTTCGAAGTGTTTCAAAGAGTTCACTGAAGTCCTTCTTAAGGAGTTCTGACTGCTCTTTCCGAATATCATTCTTCCCCACATGGAGGATGATTCGATTCGCAGTCTTGTGCTTCATTAGAATTTTCCGAAGTTCCTTGTTCACATCAGAAACGTTTGCTTGGGGAAGGCAATATGTTGTTGTATTTCTGCTACTGATGTTTCTGATAATAGAGTCACCCACTATCAGAGTCCTGGGCTCGGCTGCGCTCTGAGCTGAATGCTGCTGTCTGCTCGACCTTGAGCGTCTGTTAGTAGCGATGTTAGCTGCTGGCTGATCCGATCCATGTTTAATCACATTTGGAGAATCCTCACCCGCATTCATTAATGCTTCAAATCTGTTCTCAAGATGTATAGGGGGTGGTAGAATACCAGTATTCACAAGCCTTGTTGTGAATATTGTTGTGCATCCCTAATTCTAGGATTGATTGGAAATAACTGAATTGAACTAAGTACACTGTTCATGTCTGACTATCGACAAACAACATTTTCATCCTCTCTATATTCAAATGCAAGTTTGGCACCATTCCGGAATGGAATGCCCACTTTTCACCTTCCAAACAATGAATAATCCTAAAATAATGCTGTGTTGCTGAAT
Organism: Sinocyclocheilus grahami; assembly: GCF_001515645.1. Taxonomy (NCBI): domain Eukaryota; kingdom Metazoa; phylum Chordata; class Actinopteri; order Cypriniformes; family Cyprinidae; genus Sinocyclocheilus; species Sinocyclocheilus grahami. Next base: position 677,661 of record NW_015505671.1, read on the forward strand.
ATTGTGCTTAAATACATCACATTACTGATGTAAAGCATGTTGTGAAAGTCTTTCATGTTAAGGAAAGAGCTTTCTGACACCAGAAAATAAATGTTGATTTTGCCACATTTCAATTTAAAAACTATCAGGCCAATATTTCTTATGACACCAGACAGTAAAAAAGTGCTTTAAATAAATGAATAAATAAATACATAAAGTTTGCCCCACCACTTTTATAGGAGTGGTTGAATAGATGAGTGCAACCCAGTATTATACAAACTGTCAATCAAACGCACCTACTTTACGCAGCTCAAAGGAGGAGTCAAACTGATGTCCTGCAGCCAGTAGCAGCACTGCATAGTTTATACCAGAGTGTAGCGTGGGCTCAGATTCAAAACCTTTTCTAAACCTGTACATGGGAAAGAAAAAGAGAGTACAGTACAATGCCACTGCTCCTGTTACTATGGCCACTTTATTGGTGAATCTCACAAAAGCTGTCAAAAACTGTAATGGTCCTACAAGTAGATCTCATTTTGTTTGCACAACATCATTTTGATTTTTGTGTGAAATGCAACCTGAATTTTTTCGTTAGATTTCCCTTCAAGTCCTCACCAGTGCATGCCTTGATCTCTGCTATCCGTGTCGGTGAAATGAGAGTCCAGGAACATATCCTTATAGATCCGCCCTACCAAACAATAAATATCAGATGCCACCTGCTCATCTGAGTTCACCAATGGCAACATAATGTCCAGAGCCTTCTGTCTGTCTCCTGGTAGGTTTCTCCTGCAGAGACAGACCAAAGAGAGACTGTGAAATTCAGAAATGAACCAACAAAATAGTCTGGAATTAAATGTTAGACACGGTCAGCTATATGTAACTATACTTTCATTAAAATGTGTAAACACCGTGACCCGGTGCTGCTTTCAGAACACTGCACCGTTTGTTGGATAAGCCCAAAAAAGCAACACTGACTCAACCAATGGTGTGAGTCTGGAACAAGGCCATGTTTCCATAAGATCTCTCATCAATGGTCTTTAGGATTTAAATCATATCAATTGTTATTCATATACTACTCCATGTCCTAGCCAGGTGCTGGATGGTATTTCTATTTCACTCAAGTTTGTAGTAAAATCTCATTGTGCCACTTCACATTACTGTATACACTGTGTTCAAAAGTTTGGAGATGTTTAAGGAAATTAATACTTTTATTTAGCAAGGACACATTCAATTGATCAAAAGTGACAGAAAATACTTTTGCAACAAACGTATTCAATTTCAAATAATTGTTGTTCCTTTGAACAATAAGGAAAAAATTCTGAATAAATAAATAAATAAATAAACACCACAACTCTTTTTAACATAAGAAACATTGTTTCTTGAGGACCAAATCAGCGTATGTGACCCTGCAGCACAAAAGCAGTCTTAAGTCGCTGGGGGATATTTGTAGCAATAGCCAACAATACACTGTATGGGTCAAAATGATAGATTTTTCTTTTATGCCAAAAATCATTAGGATATTAAGTAAAGATCATGTTCCATGAAGATATTTTGTAAATTTCCTACCGTAAATATATCAAAACGTAATGTTTGATTAGTAATATGCATTGCTAAGAACTTCATTTGGACAACTTTAAAGATGATTTTCTCAATATTTAAATTTTTTTGCACCCTCAGATTCCAGATTTTCAAATAGTTGTATCTCAACCAAATATTGTCCTATCCTAACAAACCATACATCAATGGAAAGCTTATTTATTCAGCCTTCAGATGATGTATACATCTCAATTTCAAAAAACTGACCCTTATGACTGGTTTTGTGCTCCAGTATCACATAATAGAATGATGTCTCAAGGATCATGTGACACTGAAGACTGGGGTATATTTAGCTATTTCACAATATTTCTGGTCTTACTGTATTTTTGATCAAATAACTGCAGGCTTGGTGAGCTTAGTGAGGCCTAATTCAAAAACATTTTAAAAAATCTTAACTTTTGATCGTGGTATATTAAACATTCTGATTAAGTGTGATTACGATTATGTGGTGTCACACAGCATTTTAACATTCAGTGTAAAGAGACAAATTACTTGATGTTGTAAACCTAGGACAACTGTGCTTAGTTAAGACACAGTAAGATGTTCAGTGTCACCTGTTGAGGGCAAAGGCGTAGTGGAAGTTTATGTGAGGATGAGCCACTGGGTCAAAGGTCGGCAGATTTTCCAGTGTTTCAACTAACTTCACAATGGATTCATAATCCTACAAACAGACAACCACAAAACAAAAAAGAAAGCGTTCACAGAAAATCAATATTTATTATACAATATTATAAAATTACGCTCATTTGCAACACATGAAAAAAATGATACGAAGAAAAATCGTAAAGACTAATTCTGTCGTAAAAGTACATTCGGTTCCCTCGTATACTGTATTTCTTAAACCTTTAGTAAATAATAAAAAAAAACACAATGTTCAGACACAATGATTCTAAAATGTATTTGCTTCCTACTTCATTCAAACAAAAGCACTAAAATATTAATGACACCCTCTTAAATAAGAGTTATAGTTTGAACTGACTGCACATTATCAGTAACCACAAAAACATAATTAATTAAACCTTTGACACATTTTCTTTCACTTTGAAGCTTTAAAAAAAAGTTCAATGTATTATGTACTGCACTACACTATCATTTTCAACTTGAAAGTAAATAATTGAAAGTAATAATGTCTGATTCCTAAACAGTTCTTTTGATCCGTTTATGTTAGCAAATTAGACTGAACAATTCATGAATCAGTCTTTCATTCATGTCCAATTATTAAAACCTGTGTCAAGTATGTGATGCCTGGTGATAATGTAATGATGTACAAGAATCAATGAATCAAGTTGAAACAAGAATGATTCATTTAAACAAACCCAAAAGAGTCAAACCTCTAAATACTAAAACAGATCTGCAAAAATGAGCCAAAAATCTTAATGATTATGACATTACAGTTATTAACATATGACCAGCCACATTTTTGTGAGTCATACACAGAAGCAGTTCTGGCGGATGACGTAAGACGCGCGGCGTTGCGTGATTAGTGACGAATGCGGAGAGAGAATAAAACCAAACGCCGGTCACGAATTAGAAGTACAATTCGAGGATTTGCAAAGAAAAGTGTCAGGAGGATTGCGATATAAGCCAAGAGGAGACTGGTTTTCCTTTGCTAAAGTAAGGAAACTTTGCTTCCTTTGCTCCTGTTAACAAACTCGCGAGACTAGCATATATCAGAGGCGCGCGCTGCGCATACGTGCTGCATCATCCGCCGGAACTGCTTCTGTGTATGACAGTCAGCGGAAGTGAGAGAAAAGTGTTTATTACGTTTGAAATATGGATATTTTTCTTACAAAAATGCATGGATTTGCTACAGGAGGCCTTTATTCACCCCCCGGAGCCGTCTGAGGCACGTTTTATTATGGATGGGCACTTTTTATTTCACTTCTTGTGGACTGAAGCACTGCAACACCCGCTGACTGCAATGATAGAGCTTGAAAGAGCCAGGACCATTTTTAATATAACTCTGACTGGATTCGTCTGAAAGAAGAAAGTCATATACACCTAGGATGCCTCGGGGGTGAGTAAAACACAGCCTAATTTTCATTTTTGGGTGAACTAACCCTTTAACACCCACTAAATTCTGTAACATGGCCCACCCATGTTGAACAATGCTGGTATGCAGAGGTTAGCAAACATAAAGAGGTAATTAACATACACAAACTTAAAAGTCCAGTAACAAAAAACACCCATTTAATTTTGAAGCTTTAAGAAAGAAAATGGTGATGAAATTAAATTATGAGTGTTTTTAGTGCATTGAAGAAACATTGATTACAAGTGGGCATCAGGAATAAAAGCTATGAAAGAATTTGGCTTAATAGGAGAGAAATGAGTGTAACAGAAGGTAAGGAAACTACGTAACTGTAGTTAACAGTCATTTATCATACTTTTTACTTCTAAAGTAACTTACTGCCAAGGTGTGTCTGAGTTATAGCAGAGCATTTATGACTTCCTGTTCTCCTCTTATTAATTTTTAACAGGAAATTAGGGCACCAACAATTTCTTTGAGCACATCTGTACTGAAATGATCGGTACACAACTTCAACATACAAAACCAATTGCTCTACATTTTGCTAGGTTAGCTGATTTATATCAATTTTGTCTTTACAAAATTGTCTGCCTCCATTCGGTAGCAGTTCCACCAGACATAAAGAGAAGGCAGCGAGCGTAATGCAGAGCCAAGCTCTTCAAACATTTACTGCACAGTCAAACGCAAGCTCTAAACCTCACCTTGACATCTTCAGGAGAAATCTATGGTAGAGGACCTTACTCTTTCCTCGGGAAAATTTTTTCTTGGTTGTCACAAACTGCAAATGCCAAAACTAAAATTTGTAGCTATTTATAATATTTCATGGGCTACTTTAATCAGAGCAAATCATGCTAACATTTTGGGAAATTGACCTTAACCATCACGGTCGTGGATTAATAGAACATTTCAGGTTCAATACAAATTAAGCTTAATGGACAAAGTCTGTAGCATGCTGTTGATTACTACAGAAAATTATTTCTACTCATCCTTCAGTTTGAAAAATCAAACACTCAAAGTGGAAGCATTTGGGGCAAGACATTCCGGACGTTAAAAAGCAGAAATGAGCATCTTGCATCTTGGTTAAAGCATCAGCTTTTCAGAACAAAAATGTGTTTAAGATGTACTATAGGGAGCACTGTGTTTGACACTGATGCACCTCAGGTTATGTGTTACTGATGCAATTCCTGAGGGTGGAGTGCACTCCAAGTAAACAGTGTTTTTATGGACACATCTCTCTGCACATAACATGCATCATTTACAAGGTGTACCATCTTTTCATGGTTGTGACAGGAGTTTAAATATTGGATGTACATTTGCACAAAGTAAACAATTCTTATCACAGTAGTCTCATGTTAACCCGTTGTGGCGGAGAGAGAGCTTGAGAGACCCTGCTGGTAAGGTAATGCTTGTTAATGAGAACTAACAGGTGTTATCCCTTTTGCAGTGAGGAGAGGGAGTATAAAACCCCACTGCTGCTGAGAGATGGGATGAGAGAGATCCAGACAGAAGAGTGTGCTGGCAGTGTGTGTACGTGGATCCTGCCTACCCAGTGGGTCGCCACGTTTAAAGCCCCTTGTCCTGGTTTTCATATATGTTTCGGTTTTTGTTAAGGAAGCACATGTTTTTCCAGCTGCTCTGCAACCCAGACCTTTTTTTTCCCTCGCCAATCCACCTTTTATAAACGAGTCTACTGTGTCTTAAGTTATGGGTGGCACTTCTGGTTTACGGAGCTTCCACCCAAAATGCCTGAAACAAATCATACTCAAATGTGACCCTGGAGCACAAAAGCAGTGTTAAGTCGCTGGGGTATATTTGTAGCAATAGTCAACAATACATTGTATGGGTCAAAATTATAGATTTTTCTTTTATGCCAAAAATCATTAGGATATTAAAGGGGTCATATGATGCTTTTTTAAAGATCATTATTTTGTGTATTTGGTGTAACAGAATATGTTGACATGCTTTAATGTTCAAAAAACACATTATTTTTCAAATACTGTACATTATTGTAGGTCCTCTATGCCCCGCCTCTCTCAAACGCTTCGTTTTCTACAAAGCCCCTCCTTCCGACAAGCGCAGTCTGCTCTGATTGGCCAGCTGACCCAGTGCATTGTGATTGGCCGAACACCACAAGCACGCATCAGAAATGTAACATCCCTTACCATAATCGCGAGCTTCATCTTTCAAAATAAATGTAAAGACAGCCGGAAAGGTGAACAGAGTCGCGTGACAGACACAGTGATGAAGCTGATACAGGTGCATCTCAATAAATTAGAATGTCGTGGAAAAGTTGTTTCTGTTGAGTGTGCAAGGTGACTTTTGCTCAACTTGGCCATCCATTTCCATTTACAACAATAAATCAAGCGTGATCACTATTACTTTCAATACCTTTTTCTTGCCGGATTGTTTCATTGAACTTTTAAAGCACTGCGTCATTTTTGATTTAAAAATAATGTATCCTATACCAGTTTAATTTGCAGAGAAAAACAACAAGCCCTTGTTTGGCTGACATCCTTAAGAGATGTTTTAAAATTAAAGGGGTCATATGATGCGATTTAAATTGTTCCTTTCTCTTTGGAGTGTTACAAGCTCTTGGTGCATAAAGAAGATCTGTAAAGTTGCAAAGACTAAAGTCTCAAATCCAAAGAGATATTCTTTATAAAAGTTAAGAGTCAACCACATCTACCTAAAACGCCTCGTTCTAACACGCCCCCACATGTCTACATCACTGTGTGGAAATATTAGCATAATGCCACCCAAATGTGAAAGAAGGCGTGGTTTCAGTAACAGCAGTTAGTGTTGAAGCAGCATGTCAGGGAGACACTGTGTGTTTCAGTGCAAAAGCAAAAGCACTTTATTTGGTCTTCCGGAAGTAGATGCAGTTAGGAATCATTGGTTAAGCTTTATTTATAACAGAACAGCACAACCCAGATTTTCGAATTTGTGCAACGCATTTTATGGACCACAGTTTTTTTAACCTAGAAGAGTACGAGGCTGGCTGTGCACAAAGGCTATTTCTAAAAAAAAAAAAAAGGGTCAATTCCGTCTTTGCTGTGACAATCTGGCGCTTCTGAATCAGCGACTGTACGTATGTTTTGTTATTAGTTTAAGTATTTGCTATTGACTGTTCAAATGCTGAGTTTTGCGCAGCGCAGAGTAACGCGTCGTGTGTGTGTGTGTGTGTGTGAGAGAG
>NW_015505671.1:685061-698475 GCF_001515645.1 Sinocyclocheilus grahami
GCTTCATCACTGTGTCTGTCACGCGACTCTGTTGCCCTTTCAGGCTTGAACTGATGGTAAAACTAACGTCATTATTAACTGTCTTCATACTTACTTTGAAAGCTGAAGCTCGCGATTATGGTAAGGGGCATTACATTTCCGACGAGGGCTTGTGGTGTTCGGCCAATCACAATGCACTGGGTCAGCTGGCCAATCAGAGCAGACTGCGCTTGTCAAAGGAGGGGGCTTTGTTGAAAACGACGTGTTTGAGAGAGGCGGGGCATAGAGGACCTACAATAATGTATTTGAAAAAGAATGTGTTTTTTGAACATTAAAGCATGTCAGCATATTCTGTTACACCAAATACACAAAATAATGATCTTTAAAAAAGCATCATATGACCCCTTTAATGTCTGTTCTGCAACTCCGTTTGTAGCTGCTTTTTATTTCAGATAAACTGGACACGGTGAATTAAACATTCACTGTGATAACGTCGCGATTCTTCAACAATGTAGCATGCTACTGGTAAAAACGTTATCGATGCATATTGTAGAGTGTTTCCTGAAACTGCAATTCCTATGCAATGCACTTCATTTACATCTGTGTGTGTGTGTGTTTGCCAAGCACCACCCTCCACTAAATTCTGCCTAGTAATAAAATCACTGCCTTAAAGAACTCATCTAAATATATCTCATATTATGCAATTTACTCCCCACTCACCTGGCATACGTCCAATGTAAAGTAATACTAGAGGTGTGTGGCCTTGCCTCTCCATGACAATAAAACCTGCCTACAATTCACTGTGGTAATAAAAACCTACAGTATACCATTGTGATGAAACTGTTGGAAGTGATGCACTGCAAATAATGTGGGTTGTATTAATAATTTGAGTCCATCCAATAAATTTGTGAGCATCGTTATGCTTACAACATTCAGCGTTTCTCCTACTAGCCCAATGTAAATGTATATTACAATAAATGCATGTGCAACACACCATGATGCACTTGCTTACATTGATTTTGAGAAGCAAGAAATGGACCTTCACCAACATCCTATCAAAGATTTTAGTTTTTTGGGGGGGGATTTGCCAACATTTATCAGCCTGGATGCATTAGGTTTGTCTATAATGGCTGCCAACTCCAACACCAAAGCTATTTGTTCATCTTCTATCTTTTTTTTCTCATACTACACATCCACATAATGGACATTCTTCGATCAATATCAACAATTTTTGGTAAATGGATACAGTGACAAATTTTGATATTGTATGATATGGGAAAAAATAGTGTGGCAACCTCTAATATTTTTGGTCTCTAAACTTCAGACTGGAACATTATGAAAAGCAAGATGCTGAAAAAACGACCCTTTCGGTTTAAAGTTGACTAATTTGTAGGGTTGCAAAGGGGTGGAACATTTCGGATAACTTTCCAAAAAATCCTGGAATGTTTCCGAAATTTACTGGAAAATTTCCACCTTTTTGCAACCCTACTACTTTGATTCTTGACTCGGGTGACACTGAGACAAAAGACTTTCTGACCTGAAGAGAGTGCAGCGAGTCTGAGTTGAGATCACAGTAAAGAATGATGTTGTTGACCATGCTGAAACTCTCTCGCACACCCAAGTGATAGAAGAGAGAGGGCTGCCGAAATGCATCCGTCATTTCAACCACTGCAATATCTGTGAACAGAGACAGAGAGTGCTCACTTATTTTGAAACACTTTTACCCAGACCTGACAGACAGACAGACAGACAGTGTGGGGGTTATTTTCTATCAGGCCTGTCCCTACAGCTGAGTTCAACACCCTACACGCCGCATTTAAATATCAGCAGGAAGTCAGTTCCTCTGTTCGCATGCTTTTGTGCCAGAGCTGTTGTTTCAGTTAACCCAAAGGAAACAGACATGATCGAGAAAACGAACAAAGCAACATGCATTCCTTAGCAGAAGGACATGTAGAATGTATGAGCATCCAGAGTCTTTGTGTCTTCTAGTGAAACAGTGAAAGGATTTGTTGGAACTTCTTCATTCTCCATGCTTTATAGTTACAGCACAAATACATGAGAAAAATCGATTTACACACACAAATCAAAACAAAGGATATGAAGACAATTTGGGTCGACTGGGGAAACAAAATGATCTTTCAAATATATCTTAACCTGCTCTTTGGTCATAACAGCTGCTAGACAGTAAAGGGACAGCGAGATGTATACAGCAGGTATTACGTTGAGACGGCTATACTAGCAAAACTTGAGGAATTATTTTGTAGATATTTAAATATTATTATCCCGTCTTCGTCCTCTTCATCACCTGTGCACAAATTCACTGGATTCCACGTCACATCATCTTATAAATGAACGTAAACACTGACTTCGGTGACCTCTATGTTTACTTCCGTATGACAGTGTGCCGTCTTTGTTATTGTTTTTGCGTATGCGAGTCAGTTCAGGACCGTGATTAGTTCACACTGGAGAGTTCCGTGTGAGAACACATGTTGGTGTTAGGTTATAACTTTGATGAAAGGTTTTGATCCACTTCAAATGTTGACAAGTGTAGATATCCACAAGCTGATCTGTATATATCGCCTCTGAAATAGTGCATTATACTTTTGGACAGCCAACAATTCTCAAAAAGACATTACCAGAGTCGTACCACTGGAAGTAGTGGTTGACCAATATGGGTTTTTCAGTGGTCAATGCGAATGTTGACACTTGGAGAGCAGGGTGGCCTAAGGCTGATATAATGTCAATATATTACAACATATTACAAATGAATGAAAAACTATTGTACACGATATTTACTAAAATACTTTAATATATATGTTTTTTTAATAGAAATGTTTACAATCCATTTACAGAGCTGGCAAAAGACTTTCAAATGAACAAAGTGAAGATGATGCTTCTGTTAATCGATGTGTTAGTTATCAGACAATGCCGATCATCTCAAGATGGATACCAGTGGATTTCAGCAGATCATCATGAATTTTTTAATCTGAAGTTATACAGTTTTTCAATGCTGCGTTTCATAATAAGGTGATGTGTACAACAGAGCTTACAGTCAACTAATGCAACGCTAATGATTGTGATCCTGGAACACAAAACCAGTCATAAGGGTCAATTTTTAAAATTTGAGATGTATACATCATCTGAAAGCTGAATAAATAATCTTTCCATTGGTGTATGGTTTGTTAGGATAGGACAATATTTGGCCGAGATACAACTATTTGAAAATCTGGAATCTGAGGGTGCAAAAAAATCTAAATATTGAGAAAATCATCTTTAAAGTCGTTCAAATGAAGTTCTTAGCAATGCATATTACTAATCAAAAATTAAGTTTTGATATATTTATGGTAGGAAATTTACAAAATATCTTCATGGAATATGATGTTTACTTAATATCCTAATGATTTTTGGCATAAATAAAAAAATCGATTATTTTGACCCATACAATGTATTGTTGGCTATTGCTACAAATATCCCCCAGCGACTTAACACTGCTTTTGTGCTGCAGGGTCACATATTTCAAGGGCTCCTTAATGCAAATTAATTAATTTGTTAAATACGACATTTAAATAATCATACAGGTTGTGTAAAAGTGTTGCAAATGTATTGAATTATATGCAGCCACTGGTATAACAAAAACAACTGACAAGATTTTGTCAGGTCATGGGTTGTATATTTGTTTGGTTTTGGCTTCTTCCATATTTTGTATGCAATTTTAAGATAAATTCTGTCATCATTTACTCACCCACATGTCATTCAAAACCTGTATGACTTTCTTCCATGCCACACAAAATAGGAAAGACAACATTAGGCCATCATCCATTTGCAAATTATGGAAAACAGGTGCAAAGGCTTTCAAGGTTGTGTTTCCCTATCATCTGCTGTACGGAATATTGCCATTTATGTTCCATGGAAAAAGAAAGTCATACAGGTTTGGAACCTGTCAATGTGACAACGATGATCATTTCCAGCTGTGAATTCAAGATCTAGCATTCCAATTCACAAAAAGAAATGTGTTTTGGACTTCACACATGCAAATGTAGCTTCGAATTCTCCCACATAAATCGGTCACAGTTCTGCACGTGTACAGACATTACTTTATTCAGTCACACAAAGTGCACAAATCATATCAATGGGAAATGTCATGCGAGGCTGGGATGAGCTAGTAGTCATCCAATAAATGATTAGTGAGTTCAGTATTTTAATGGCAAGCTTACAATTCTCAAACAACTGAGATACACAACTTTAGTGAATATGTGATTTTGTGCCGGACCCATTCTTATAAGCACAGACAGTTTTGTGCAGTCTGTTTATTATTTGAATATCTGCTAGTTACCCTCTTGAAGGTCTTGGTATGAATTTACTGCAAAGAAATGCCTCTGATTGGGGTCTAGTGGACATGCTACAGCCATATTATACAGAGGTTTCTATAGACTGACTTGTCGATTACGAACATTTGTAGCTTTTGCACATTCCTACAATGACTGGAAGATGAAAAAATGCTTGATTTGAATGCATACAAGATCCTCTAATCATGTTGCTACGTAACTAATTACCATATAGCCAAAATACAAAGACAACAAGCAATGAGTATTTATTAGCAAGATTGCAAAACTTTTAATTAACTGAAATCAAGCCTTGATTTTCATTAATGAAACTAAAACTTAAAAGTATATTTTAAGTACAGCTTCGAATGAAGCTTAGTTGAGTTTGAGTGTTAGGTTTTCGGAGTATTATTGTGAGTTTGTTTAAACAAAGAGGATCGATGTTGCTTGCAGACAGGCAGAAATCCATCATGCTGACATGCCAGACTGTATTGGCTGGACAATATAATTACTGAATGCAATAGAGTATCCAAAGATAGAAATGACGCTGTGAGGGAAGCAAGTGTGGACCATTCAATATGTTGGAAGTGTACTGAAAGCTGGAAGAGGGCTACACGATTAATCAGAATAAAATGGAAATCATGATTTGGATTAATGCGCTTACTGAAATGGCAAAGGTTGTGATTTTTAATTTAAAAAAATATATGCACAGAGTCAGTAGTAAATGCTGCTCTATCTCTGCAAGCACTGTTAGTTTGAGTTGCTTATAACAACTCAACAGAAGCAAAGCATCTTTCCAAATTTGTAATGAGAAGCATTTATAAGCCTGTTGAGAACATTTAATAACATGGTTTTATTCCACAACACAAGTCGAACATTTTTTAAAAACTTCATTTTGTGATGTAGCTTCCTTATCACAGAATGAGGCAGAAAATATATTCTATAATGTTATAAAGGATATTTAGATTAGCAATGCATTATAAATACACTCCATTATTATGAAAACACCCAAGATGGCTTGAAGAACATAAACTATATGTTGTCTAAATGTTTCTATCTTCCTTTTATTAGGTACAGTGATAGCTGGATGCCTTTATCCATATTAGGAATTTCCTGGAAGTTCTATTACTTCTGTGATGCATATGTGGAGTTTTCTTCTGGCTACGAGTATAAATGTTTAACGCTCAGTAATGCTCATTCCATCCTATTTTGGGTCAAAATAATATTTCTCTTTAAAGAAATTTCAAGTAAACATATGATAATCCATGTTCTTCTCTCGTGTACAGAAGTGTCCACAATGAATGCATATAAGGCTCATATTTCATATTACAGTTGTTTCTTGATTGCTAACACATTATAACAGATTCATTTTGCCCAATTTCCCAAACCATTAATTTAATTCTCGAAACAAAGACACATTTTCTTGTGCATGGAATGACCATGAAGGAAGTTGGCCTACAGGGTTTTTATACTACTTACACATACAGTATAAGTACAGTAGTAGCAATACTTTAGATGAGAGAACATTTCTATTCTATGTACTGTAAATACTGTAGCATGTTGTACACCCTCAAACTTGTAAATGTCAAATTGATTTGTAGCCAAGTACTTCTTACATGTACTGTATTTTGAGAGACGACTACCTACAGGTATGGCAAATAAGGCCATTTACAATTAGTGGTCGACCGATATTTTTTTTTTGACAGCCGATGCCGATATCTTGGAAGGCAGGGTGGCCGATGGCCGATATAAAGCCGATATAATTGTATTTATTTTAATTAATATTTAAGAAATTTGAAATCATTTGAAAATGGATTTAAAAATAAATGTGTAAAATAAACATACTTATACTTTAGATGACAATGTATTTTTCACAAATAAATAAATATTTAATAAAACATCAACATTGTAACCAACAGGGCACTAAGTAATCTGGGAAGTTTGTGTGCATTGGGAATCATATTTTTTTCAAATAAATCCAAGGTAACACTCATTTTACATACAGCACACAGTGGAAAAGACATGAATATGGCAGTGGGCAAATGTATAAAGTGCAGCCTAATTTGAAATCACGAGTTTAAAGTTTGTCGATCGCGCGTCTCCAGTGAAGCTGAACTCTCCTACTGTCTGCATTCAATTCACACGGGCCGACCGTCACGCAGAGAACACGCGATCATGCAGGATACAAATGCACACTTCACAAGATCTCAACTAGATTCCACTAAGTCTGCAAGGTTTGTGAAATTAAATGTTCATTAATAGACATTCAAAGATTTGTTCACATGATTTAAATGCGTATTTGCTGAATGCTGACGAAAAACGAGACGGTATTATAATGTTTGCTTTTATATTACTAATAATATAAAAGCAATCGTTATAATACTTTTTTTGTATACATTTTAATTCCTTTGCTTAACCGTTCTATCTGATTATTAGACAGACTTCTATCCGTATTAGACAGAACTGTTAACGACAATGGCGAACAAGATGGAGAATGTGAGCACTGTGTGCTCAGGTGCTGCCGCTCTCAGCGCCGTCAAAATTAAAGTCGGCCAAACAGGAAAAACTTATCGGCCAATGCCGATATTTGAAAAATGCCAAATATCGGCCGATATATCGGCCTTGGCGATATATCGGTCGACCACCATTTACAATATTGCGATGCAATTTATTTTTTAATGTAATGTAACTTACAGTATCCTGTTTTGTGTTGCATATCAAGTTGACATTCAATTCTTTGGTATTTGAACTTTTCTTCTCTTTTCATATACTGTAAGTGTATAGTGCAATGAAAATATCACTGTATATCAGCACCCCTCAGTGGCCAAACAGGAAAAACTTATCGGCCAAAGCCGATATTTGAAAAATGCCAAATATCGGACGATATATCGGCCTTGGCGATATATCGGTCGACCACCATTTACAATATTGCAATGCAATTTATTTTTTAATGTAATGTAACTTACAGTATCCTGTTTTGTGTTGCATATCAAGTTGACATTCAATTCTTTGGTATTTGAACTTTTCTTCTCTTTTCATATACTGTAAGTGTATAGTGCAATGAAAATATCACTGTATATCAGCACCCCTCAGTTCATGTTGTATACTGAAAGAGAATATGTTTTTGACAAAAATATTTGATTTTGACCTGGACTGTTTCATAAACTTTGTGATAGCAATAGAGAAAAACTGTAAAGGCATGGACTCCGTCACAAGCCTCCCTGTTTTCATCCAAAATATCTTCAATTGTGTTCCGAAGACGAACGAAGCTTTTACGGGTTTGGAACGACATGGGGGTAAGTGATTAATGACAAACTTTTCATTTTGGGGTGGAGTATCCCTTTAAGGATTGCCAGAACAATACAATAGCTCAACAATTAAAAGTTTCCCCAAGTTCAGGAGAGGCTATTAAGGTGATTCTCCAGCCAAAATACCCATCCTGATGATGTAATTTCATTTGGAAAACAGAAAATATTCATAAATATAGCTGGAAGAAGTTTGGGGCCATGCACATCAGTGACAAGCTATGCAAACATGGCAGGAAGCATCGGAACAGTAGAACGAAATGCTACTGCATCCACTGTCATTTATCAGGAATATTAAAACTTTAAAAAAAAAAAAGTTAATGATACAGAATAAAAACATTGATAAAAGTTCATTAATGATTAATATAAATGTGTAAAATATGTATATGTATAACTGTATTCATATAAGTAAATAAAAAAAAATCAAAGATAGTAAGAAACTATCAAAACTAGAGCCCGGTTTCATGAAAATGCGTATAAATAGTACGCCAAATAAAAATGAAAACCCGTAGTATTGATACAGAAAAATGGACTTTGGCGTATATACTGTATGACACGCACGTGTTTGGCATGCATATAATACGTAGTTTTCGCATGCATATGATACAAAATTTGTTGGCGTGCATATAATACACAGTTTTCGCGTACATATGATACGCATCTACCCGTAATCCTACTCATCGCGTAGCATATACACGCCAAAGTCCATTTTTGCATATCAATACCACAAGTTTTCGTTTTTATTTGGTGTACTATTTATACGCCCGTTCGTGAGATTGGGTAGCAAAACTATTGTTATAGTTAAAAACAAAAAGGTTTGCTTTTAGAAACGGACCAAGTACCAAGCAATTCAAAGAACAGTTCTTTAATTTTTGATAATTACTCATCCTATAAAATGCCATTAAAGGAATGTGGTTCAAAATTTGTGGTGAACATCTGTAACTTGTTGTTGATTACCACAGTCAATCATTTCGACTCATCCCTCATGTTGAAAAACAAAGGACGTCTGTGAAGTAATGCACTTACAGGCTGAGAGATGTGATCAGCATTCCACTAGAATTTACAGAAAGTAATTAAGAAATTGTAACTTGTCCAAAACTCTCATGCATCTCTAGGCTGACTGCTATGCTGCTGGAAACCACATACCAATGAACCGTTACTATCTGCTGTTGTTCTTGTAATATCTTTTCCAAATATGCATCATGGGAAATTCACACGCATTTGGCTCTCGGTGGGTGTTATTTTCCAACCAATGCTCACATACCATTGGTCATTTAGTCTAAAAATCTATCCGCTGTATTGATTTTGAATATTTCTGATATTTTTATTACAACAGTAAATGTGAAAAACTACTATGAAATCTTAGTCATTCGTTTAGAGTGAGTAATTACAGCTCTCATATGTTTTTAGACGGCTGAACAAGGATATGAACTGAAAACCATTCAGCACGAGTTAGCGGGGCCTCATCTAATGTAAAAGGAATGTGCTACTTACTGAGCTCATCAGACTACAAGAAATGAGAAGGACACCTGAAACAAAATAAGCATAATAAGCAAACACATTTCTAATAACTAGTTTACAGATATACTCCCCTTTGACTGTTTGGAGGAACAGGTTGCTCCTGTTATGCGACCTTTTATATAATTCCTATAGTGTAATTAATCCAGCAAATTGTTAAGGCCTACCTATAGCTGACTTTTTTTACATTAGGCGATAATGAAACACAGCTCACCTGTAAGGTACTAGTCCATGTCTAATTTTCACATGAAAAACTAACATTTTTCAGTCATTTTTTTTAATGGAAATTTGCAGAAAAAGATTCCAACGTTTCTTTGGCTGAACACTCGATACCCAGTTAAACAGAATATTGTACGTCGAGTAGGTACTTCTGAATAACTGTTCAAATGTATGTACTAAACAGTATAAATATAACCTGGATGAACTACATTCATCATGTTGCTATTGGACTGTGGTTTTAAGAATATTATGAATTTGAACATAGTACTCCTTTTTTATACCACTATTCGTATGCAGCCGGTGTCCTCAGATACTCTGTTGATGGTATTATACAACACAAATTGTTTAACTAGCACAAAATCAGACTTAGTCTATCACTGCACAACTTTCCAGAAAAAAAGAAGACTTCTATCTGATGATCAGCCCTTGCAGAGATAACCATAATATGCAAGAGCATTGCAGACTTTCTTGTAATCAGACGCAAAAAAAAAAAACCTTTGATAAGATTGTGCTCCACTACAAAACATTATTCCTTCAAAAACTCCCACAGTTCAGAAGTACAAGTACCCTCCTACGCATCCAGTTAAAACACGTTTAAGCCTTTTTTAAATGCTACAAGTATGTAAAACATGCTACCTTTGATCTATAGATAAAACATGCAGGCTCAAATTATGTACTGTATGCACTCGTCAAAAATAATAATAAAGAGATGTATCTATAGACCAAAAAAGCATCTTAAAATATGCAAATGATAGGCCAAAATAAGGCTGATATAATGTAGCATATAAAATACAAATTCATAACAAATAAGACGTATACAAAAATGATCAGCTCAAACACTTCAAAGAGAAAGGAAAAATTTAAATTGCATCATATGACCCCTTTAAGTCACTTAAAGATTGCTTTCAGTTTATGATGTTAATACTGTCTCCAAACAGGAGAGGTCGCTAGATTTAAATGTACGCTCACCTATTAAATACAGCGCAGTAGGAAGTGCACTCTAACGTAAACATTTACTAACATTAGCAAATAATAAATGAAAAACTGACCATGAAAACAGTATTTTCCAGTCAAGATGGTAAACAGATTATGTTTTTACCAAGTTCAAGGGGATACCCATATGTGTGGAAATCTGTATTTTTATTTAAATCGCCATCACACCACTGCTCACAAACAACGGGGACGCCAGAGTTGCACTTGCCACAAATTTCAAAGGTAAAATGCATAGTAAACAAAACCTTTTTGCCAAATGCATGACAGAAATGTTTGCACTGAACTGTGGGTTCTCAGGGGGTTCCTGTTCTTAGGGTTTCCGCGGGTCCTCAGTTTAATTGTTTAAATTTAAGGCCATGAAAACAATTAAATGGTACAAAAAGTCTTAATTATAAATGGTCTAAAATTTGGGGACGGAAAGACAAGAATTGCTTAATATGTCGATTAAACTTCACAAGGCTGTGATTTCACTGAATAAACTTGAGTGCTGCATGCTTCAAAGTCAGGCGCTGCTACATTGTGTACTGCGGTTACCGGGGAAACCACTATTTTTCTACCGTTCCGAAAGCGAAACCTGCTGGCAGAGAACGAATTAGCTTTTTTAATAAGCCCATCTGCTATTTTTGCACC
Source organism: Sinocyclocheilus grahami (assembly GCF_001515645.1). Taxonomy (NCBI): domain Eukaryota; kingdom Metazoa; phylum Chordata; class Actinopteri; order Cypriniformes; family Cyprinidae; genus Sinocyclocheilus; species Sinocyclocheilus grahami. Next base: position 696,028 of record NW_015505671.1, read on the forward strand.
ATATTTTTAAATGTAAAATATTTTTAATTTAAATGTGGATCGACAAGAAGCTAATGCATTATAAAAATCTAAACAATTAAGACACTAAGATATATGTAATTCAATATAATTGATTGATAATAATTGTAGGGATTATTCTAGGGGCGATTCACTCAACTCACGATTCGATTCGATTCACGATTTATTTATTTATTTTGAACAAAATGAGGTTTATGACAAATTATAAATAAATGTGTCCTTTTATTATTGCTTGGACAAAATGCTGCATGTTTCTTTGTGAAATTGAAATATAACACTATAATAATATACTAATATAGCACTTGTATATCATTGCTCTTTCGTTGGTTTTGATTGCTTCTATTGTCCTCATTTGTAAGTCGCTTTGGATAAAAGCGTCTGCTAAATGACTCAATTTAAATATAATGTAAATGTAAATAACAAAACTAAATTAAAATTTTAAAACAAGCCCCAAATCAAATAAATAAGTAACACAAATAAAAGAAATATCTTCATATAAACAAAATAAGGCTTTGTCTGTGCTCTTTCCATTTAAAATTAGAGGCAATCATTTCCAAACAATGATATAATTATGTTTAATAATCATTATCCAAACAAAGATGCTGCATACATGCAACATGAGGATTTTTTTTAATCTAAATTAGATTGTATAATTTCTAAATTTGAAGCAAAAACAGAATGGTTTGACTTCAGTTTTGTGAAACTACACATAAAAATATCTGCATGAAACCGAAACAGCAGACGAGCTGAACGAGACGCAGATGCACTCTCTGCCAGCAGGTGGCGCTTAAAGCATTTCCTTGGCTTCGGCTGTAAACAAAGCAGCGCTGCACTTATGAGCTTTAATATGCATTATACAGAGGCAAGAGGAAAAGAAAAAATACCATCTAAACTTTTCTAAAGACAGTCAGTTCCCCTCAGACATGTATTCATATAAACTCCTGTCCCTAATTGAATCGCGATTTGTTTAGAATCTCGACCGATTTGAATCGTCACATATTTGAATCGATTTTCAACCGGCTCGCGGTTAATCGTTATATCCCTAAATAATTGTTTAAATTTATATAATAATTTATACTTTTGACTCATTCCTTTTCTTAAAAATTGTTTAAAGACCGAAATGTGAAGTTTAGGTCTTAAAAAGGTCTTAAATTTGATTTAAAAAATCCTTTATAAGGCCACTTATTAAAGGTAAGACCTCTGTACATTTGTTTGTTGCAAATTTACAGACAATGCAATTAAGACGTTTACATTGGCTCGTTGGGGTAATACTGCTGTCAACAAAGGTTCCCTTCTTGAATTAGCATAACTTCACAAGTTTTATAGTTCAGAAGGTCCCAGCACCAGGGTTCACGCTGCCACTGGATTCTCCATTACTCCCTCCCATCATGTCTAGGAGTTGGTCAAGAGAGGGAACGTTTAGAGAAATGGCCTCCGGATCTGAATTCATTTTTTCACCAGTTTGGTAAAGGACCCCAACCCCAACAGTACCGCTTCTCAACTGGCACACTGCATAACTGCCATTCCTGGTAGCTCTACCAGTGGCACCAAACCAACAAATAAATGATGTTTTGTCATCAGCACCGACAACTTACGATAAAGGTGATTATCGTTTCATTTTTAGAAGAACATTTAAAAATCCGCTTAGCAGCATATAGGTCTGGACAGGGGAAAAATGGCAAGAATTGAATAACTGCATAGATCAAGGACTGATCACGCACACGCTCCTCACGACTCGAAGAAACGATATTGCACTCTCGAAAATGCATCGATGTCCAGAAGCGCAAGTTCTTTGAGCGCATCTATAGTTTCTGAAGTAGCGCAGTTCTGTCGATCGCTAAACTCCGCGTGCGTCGTGTCAAGCCGTTTCACCGCGAGACATCAAACGCGTTTCCTCAGTCCTGTCGTTCCTGTTTATGTCATTGCGTTTATGTCATTAAATTGCGAAATCGCACTCGGCTGAAGCGCGTTTGTCTGTTGGACCCTGCCCTGTTTCTATTATTATCTTCAACACACATCTCGCGCTCAGGGGGTGGAGTAGCACTCCGAACTCACAGGAAGTGAAATGACTAAACCTACTATGGTAAAGGCTTGGGCAATGAATATTAAATACGTAACGTAACGCTCACCCAGATGGCCACTGTAAAGAAGACCATGGTCCTCTCCCAATACCCACACTTGGGGGTTTTTATGTATTTTTGGTTAAATAATTTATTTATTGACAATTCACACAACAAATACAAAAAATAAATAACATAATTACAACAGTAATCATTGTAATATGTAATACATTTAAAATAATAATAATACACTCTAAAAAATGCTGGGTTGTTTCAACCCAATGTTGGGTCAAATATGGACTAACCCAATGTTGGGCCAAATATGGACTAACCCAATGTTGGGCCAAATATGGACTAACCCAATGTTGGG
>NW_015505671.1:698621-710050 GCF_001515645.1 Sinocyclocheilus grahami
TTATTTTTTTACCTTGATGTTTCTTACACCCATTGAAGCTTTAAGATACTGAAACAGCTCAAACTCGAAGTGCAGAAAATTTGCTACACTTGTGGTCTGTGTAGCAACATAAACATACTCATCTCTGCACCAATACACTGAGCAACACTTTACATTTACTACTATATTATATGTAATATCTAATTAATTTAACTGATACTGGAAACTTCATAATATCTTCCACATGAGTACCAGAACATGATGAATGAATCAATGGATACACGTCTCACCTCAAATACTATCCCAAAGTGCTATTAAAGATAGCATGGATTTAAGTGTATTTTAAACACTGGGTCACAGAGCTTTGGCACACTTCCTTCCTGTTGCATGCATGCACTCTCCAGTGTCCAAGACCACAAGTGTTGGTATTGGGATAGGCCCAATGGTAAATGTTTGTAGGTGAGTAACTACCCAGTTCATAATTATTTATTACATAAAGTTGAATGCTAATTGACGCTCCAGGGTAGTTACTAAATGACGTAGAAGTCGTGGCCTAATGGTTAGCGAGTTGGACTCGCTATCCAAAGGTTGTGGGTTTGAGTCTCAGATCTGGCAGGGATTGTAGGTGGGGGGAGTGAATGTACAGCACTCTCTCCCACCTTCAATACCACGACTGAGGTGCCCTTGAGCAAGGCACCGAACCCCCAACTGCTCCCCGGGTGCCGCAGCATAAATGGCTGCCCACTGCTCCAGGTGTGTGTTCATGGTGTGTGTGCACTTTGGATGGGTTAAACGCAGAGCACTAATTCCAAGTATGGGTCCCCATACTTGGCCACATGTGATGTCACTCACTTAAAATAATTATTGCCTGTAAGCATTTAGACTAATTGTTTTAAAAGTAGGAGTCAAATATCTGATTTAAAAGTGCGTTGTTCACATGAACCGGAAGCAAGCGTATACATCGTGATACTCTCCACAATGGCGGTGTGCTGTGGACTATAGGTGCTAGATAAAGCAAACCATTGTCTTGCTAGCAAAGCTTTGATGGATGACTATTGCAATTGTAGCACGCCCACTGTCCATTTGGCAGTACTGCAGCTAGTGAAATCTATGCCACAGAAATAATGAGATGGTCAAAGTTGCATTGTTTTTCAAAGTTGAGCCACTCTAGTAATGACTTTATTACAGTCATTTAATCACAAAATCTTGTAACTTCATAAATATCTCTATTCAGCAATAATACTTCTTGAAGTCTTTACATGTGATCCAGCAAAATCAATAAACATTGTTTTCTGCATAACCAAACCCTTGTTTTGGCTCTTTCTTTATGCTTTCATTTTTTATACAGTACATTCTTAAAACATATTACTGTAATCAATTTAATACATGGTCCACGTAAAATGACATAACCATAACAGACTGTTTCTATATGCTTCATAAGAACTAAGTATTTGACCAAGAGTCCATATAAGCATTAAACATATTAAGCAAGGTACTATTCATCTGAACTGAACACTTGAGCTAGCTCTCTGTAATACAAAATAAACACTTAAACTTGATGAGTATAACAAACATTTTTAAACCAATACTGTAATCATACAAAACTATATCATTAGTAGTACCACTTTTGATCCCCGCATATAAACAGCATTTTTCATTGCTTTAGTCGATTTGCTCTAATCCACTGGGGGCTTGGTTTTGGGCTGGGCCTTCATGATTTTAGGGCTCCACACGAAGCCAGAGCTTTCCCTATCCTATCCTATTTTTGCCTTGTTCTTCTGTAAACACGGCGTCATCTCAAGAAGTATCTCGCTACACACAAACCACTGAAACTGACTCAAAACGTTGTAGTATACATGCCAGACCAGTATGTCCCAGGTGAAAAAGACGTAGTATTAAATGTGTTAAAAATATACTTGAAATTCAAGTAGTAGGTTTATAATACATTTGTATTCCCAACATGCTTATTTGAAGTGCTTAGTTATACTTCTAAGAAATATGCTAAACAGAAGCACACTATTAGTATATTTCTAAAAAGTATAGTAGAAATACTATTGTAACGGTGCTGACGAGACGTGAGACGTGTGGATCCATCTGCAGGCTTTATTCAAGAGACGTGGTAAACAGGCAGGGTCAAAACAATGGCAAACAGGTATATGGCGGGCAAAACACAAGAATAGTCCCAGGGCTAGCAAGAATTTGAGTGAACTTCACAAGGAATGGACTGAGGCTGGGGTCAAGGCATCAAGAGCCACCACACACAGACGTGTCAAGGAATTTGGCTACAGTTGTCGTATTCTCTCTTGTTAAGCCACTCCTGAACCACAGACAACGTCAGAGGACGTCTTACATGGGCTAAGGAGAAGAAGAACTGGACTGTTGCCCAGTCACCATGCCTGAACCCCATAGAGAATCTATGGGGTATTGTCAAGAGGAAAATGAGAAACAAAAGACCAAAAAATGCAGATGAGCTGAAGGCCACTGTCAAAGAAACCTGGGCTTCCATACCACCTCAGCAGTGCCACAAACTGATCACCTCCATGCCATGCCGAATTGAGGCAGTAATTAAAGCAAAAGGAGCCCCTACCAAGTATTGAATACATGTACAGTAAATGAACATACTTTCCAGAAGGCCAACAATTCACTAAAAATGTTTTTTTATTGGTCTTATGAAGTGTTCTAATTTGTTGAGATAGTGAATTGGTGGGTTTTTTGTTAAATGTGAGCCAAAATCATCACAATTAAAAGAACCAAAGCATTAACCACTTCAGTCTGTGTGCATTGAATTTATTTAATACACAAGTTTCACAATTTGAGTTGAATTACTGAAATAAACTTTTCCATGACATTCTAATTTATTGAGATGCACCTGTAAGTCTAAATGTAAACAGTATTATATAGCGCGGTCGCGATCGTGTCTCTTTAGGGCACTTGGAGGAAACCACGCAATTCATATGGATTACTTTGGGAATGTTTTTTTGCGATTTCAACTTTTTGAAACTTGAACATCTTTGGTGACTCTTCTTTCATCGGAGGGACATAAATCTCTCAGATTTTTATTAAAATATCTCAGCTTTTCTTTTGAAGATGAACGAAAGTCTTAGATGGTTTGGAGCATCTTAAGGGTGAGTGATGACAGAATTCAAATTGTTTTGGGGGAACTATGAAATTAATTAGAAAATATAGCGGTATGTTGTTATTTTGACCAGCTTCTGCAAGCGTGTATGGCGTCTGGCTTTTGGAACCTCACTGTGACTTCAGGTAAGATTTCATTAACCTTATTTGTCGTGTTTTTGACACATGCATTGGCAGAAAAAATAAAATAAAATAAAATTAGTCATAACATGTACAACATTAACATTCTTTTATTTGCAAAATGAAGTTGTGTATTTATTTCTGATTTCCTGAACAATTTGGCTTCATTGTAATGAGGTTAATGATCTTTGAAAAACCATGATTATGAACATACAATTACTTTGTCTTGAGCTGATCAGCCAGCTGTGGTAGTGTTCGTTGATTGGTGTTTACATTTGTTCAAGCTTGACAACCTTATCGCCTTTATTTTCTAATATATATTTCTTATTACAAATAAGAACAACGATTAAATTGCAAGAAGGGTTGCTTGTAAGAGAGCATACAGTACATCTGAAACATCTGAAGCTGGGAAGGTTTTTGACTACTGACCAGGTATACATTGTACTCAGTACTGTCATTCTTAAAAAGAATCATCATTTGCATTTTTGTGTGTGTGTGTCTGTGTGTGAAATATTAACAATTGTTGTTTTTCAGATCAGTTGCTAGAAGACAAACTGAAATCTTAGTGCAGAGACAAGCAAAGGAATAGTAAGTATATTTTCATGTTGTATCACCTCTGTTATAGACATTTATGAATCAGGCCTAATTGAGGGTGATTTGGTCAATCTTGGAAGAAAAACGTTAGCAATGTGTCCATTTCAGCTGTCTATTTATGCTTGCTTTCAGTCATTCATGTAAAAATCTGTTATTTAATTTTGTTTCTGTTTTGTTTTTTTCTAAAGCTGCAAGGCTCTGGTGCAAAATATTGTATGCCAGGAGTCAGGACGACTAGGCTGTGCCCAAGTCTCTGGGACCTGCGACGACGCTAAGCTCCATCAGCCCTCCATCTGCACCTTCGCATCCACCAGCTCTGTCTCCATCGGTCGGCCCTCAGATGTTGGCAGCCACACCATCTACATCTTGGCTCCTCGCTCCCTCGATTCCGCCGTGTGTTGTCAGCACTGGGATACAACAATATATAATGCATTAAAGTTTTCTAGATATCAAAGTGTGTACGTGTGTGTATATACTGAAAAAAGCAGCTTTATATTATACTAGTAGTGTAATGCTAATGCATTTCCCATGAGCTGAAATACAATTGAAATGTACTTGAAGTACATTAAAACGATGCTTCAAATATACTCTAACTGTAGTTCATTAAGTATTAAAAGGACATTTTAAATGTATTTGAAGAAATACACTTAAATTGCACTAAATATACTTGAAGTGGTTCCATTTTAACACAATTTCAATATATTAAATATATTACAAATAGATTAAAATTCAACTTAAACATATCTTGAAATACACTTAATATACTTAAAGTTGTTTCAAAATAATACATTTAATATGCACTTAGTATAGTATAATTTAAATATAGTTAGTATGTCTGAAAAAGCACAATTTAAGTATATTTCTTTTTCACCTGGGGTGGCACTGTAATTCTGCCACAGAGATACACTAAAAAGGAGAAGAAGACTGGGAGCATGCGCATAAACCTTGTGCGCTGTATACAAACCCAACACAACAACAAGAAAAGATAGTAAAGTTAGTAAAGCTAATAGGCTCAGTAGGTTCTGTAACACAAACACAAGCATGTAGTTCACCATTGTTGTTGTTGCTGTTACGGGATGTAGCGGTGTCTGACTAGAGTTGAGACGTGGGGTGATGTAATATATATATAAATGTAATGAATGAATGAATGAATGAATGATGACATTATCGTTTCACAAAATATACGGATTGGCCGTACACACGAAAACACAAAGGTGTCATGTTCAGATTTATCCACTCTGGGACCCGGTTTAAAAAAAATAACGGTTTCAGGCTCCCAAAGCACCAGATCCGATACAACATTTTTATATATACAGCTAAACGCGTCTCCGTGTGTATGGGCCTTCAGTAAGTCTATTTAAAAATGGTTGAGAAACACCAGCTGGAGTTTGAAAATGTGAACTTATTGGTTAACTCCCATTTTGGTTCTGCATGTGCACTTCTCAGTAGTCTAATTGATGCTTCTGTCACACCTATTGTTAATAAATAACAATTTGGTCCCTCGATATCTCTTTGCCACCGTGAAATCTTCTCAGTCTCTCCAAGTGTATAAATACGGCCGGGAAGTAAGAAAACACACATTCAAATGGTATTCTCAAATACTTCAATTTATTCACAGAAATACAGATCTTATATAGGCATGTCGAGGGGAGTTTTTACCCTCTTAACCAATGAGCATAGGGGGACATACCCATACAGGATGTTTTTCCGAAGAACATGTGTTTTGTATAAAATTGCCACATATACAGAAAAACATATCCCTATAAGGAATAGACTTCCTGGCGACGGAGGCTGAACCCCCCTTATAAATCAGCACAAACTCCTTTACCTTGAATATTGAGTAAGAGACATTCAAACACCATACAAGAGAGAGAGAGAACAGATAGAGGAGGGGTGATTCAGAGAAGGAGAGAGAAAGAGTGAGAAAGGAGGGGTACGGCATCAAAAAGACAGAGAGTGTTTTCTAACACCTATGAACGTTTTGTTGTTTTCATTCCCCATGTGCTCAGTTTGACCCAGTTTCTGTCTCTCTTTCATTAGTTAGTTCACCTGTGTTTTGTTAATCTTCCTCACCTGTCAGTCCCTCGTTAGCCACCCTACTTTAGTTCTAGCCTGTTCAGTTCTCCTTTGTCCGGTATTGTGAATACTGCAGTCTCCTGTCTGCCTTCTGTGAATTACCCTTCTGTGGATTTATTAAAGACTATTTGACTTGCTCTTCCTTAGGGATGTAATGGTATGAAAATTTCATATCACGATTATAGTGACCAAAGTTATCACGGTTATCAATATTGTCACGGTTTTGTTCAAATTAGATGAAAACGTTCAGTAAGAACTTATACACACACTGAAAACATTTCAGTAAGTTTTGTATTTGAAAATCAACAAACAACAAATACAATAAGCAGCTATATGCACTTTTTTTTTAGCATAAACATTAAATTAACATTAACATGAAGCCATAATAATAAATCACTTATATATATATATTTCCGTTTGTGATCATGTGATCTTCGGTTAGGAGATCTTGTGATGCTTTTTAAAGTAAAGTTGGGGTTGATTTCGTGTTCACATACAAACATAAATAGAATAGGCTAATTAAATTAGTCTATTTTAATGTAAGACAACATATTTTTCGTCAGTGATAGAAATATGATTTAAGACGGTAGTGTAAGCAAGTTTAGTTTGAAAACGTTTAATAGTAAATAAGACACAATTAGACAATATTTGAATAAAATAATAATAATAATAAATATTTATTTGCAACAACTGATGGAGTACTGAATGCTGCACGCACGCGCAGCATTGTCAAGGTAACATTTGGTCAGTCATTCCCTTCGCCGAAGGAGTTTCAGACACTTATACGAGACAGTGATGCCCTGCACCCTTCAAAGAACACACTTCAAGGGATCTGCCCTTCGTAGGGAGTAGGGCATAGGGATGCTCACTTCTGTCTGGAATTCGCCGCATGTCTCTTGTATCACCGCAGAGGTGCGGACGCGCTCTCTCGTTTCATTCAAATGCAGCTTGCCGTCTTGCGTCTCAGTTTTTGATTGTATTGAAAATAAAATCAGAGGAATTTAGTATTAATACTACTATAATTTTGCTGTAGTGATCAGATTGTCCTGACGATTGTTTTGTACACTGTTCATAATGGATTTATAAACCGGAAAGATTTCAAAACATTAATCTCAATTCAATATTTAATATGCCTGTGTTTATATATTATTTTAGGTAAACAAAAACAAAATCCGTGTAATAAGTTAACTATGAATATACAACCGTCCTCGATTAAATTGCATTCAGGACTTTTGTAAAAGCCAAAATGCGACCAGACCACAGATTTGGTTCTCTTAAATGGCTGAAAAATCTCCCGAGCACTGTCACTGCCTTCCGCCATTTCGTCTCGTGCAAAAAACAACAACAACAACATTGCATGCTGCTTCTGCGTCAGACTGATGCTGGCTGGACAGGATTTACTGCAATTTTTCAAAATCGCGATAATCAAACACGGTTTTGATGATAATTTAATTTTAAACGATAATACTAACCGTCAGGGCATTTTATCGTGATTTATCATGAAACCGGTAATCGTTCCATCCCTACTCTTCATCTTCGTGCATGTTTTATAGACCACGTTACGTGACAGAATACCGGACCCAAAAAAGTGAAAAGAGTAAGCTGTGCTTTTTTCCCCCCGTTTGTTTTTTCATTTTGGAAAGTGTTTCGTTTGTTTTTTGTTATGGAACTCGCTGCCATATTCACCACATTAGCCCATAAAGACCTGCCCTTCTTGGAGTATGAGGTTGAGTTCAGCCAACTCACTGTCTGCCCCGTCTCGTTGATGGAGATCATTCCCCTGTCTGCTGGACTCCCGGTGTTGTGATCTGGTGTGTGTGGGCAGCACACAACATCCCAGAATGCCCTGATACTCACAAATTCCCACCCAACCTCCCTCTCCTGCCTCCTCCTATCTTCCCTGCGGCTTCAGCTCCGCCACCACTGTCTCCTGGCAGCCCCTCTGCTCACCCTCAGCCCAACATCTGTGCAGTGGGATCACCGCAGGTCTGCCAGTCTCCATCGGCATCGTGGCTGGAGGATCCCTTGTCTCCGCCTCCAGCCTCTGAGTCCCGGACTCCGCCTCGGCCCTTCGACCCAGCGGCTCCACCATGGCCCCTAGCTCCTTCCTCTTTGCTGTGGCCCGTCAGTCCACCAGCTCCGTGGGGCTCCCTCATTCCTACAGCTCTGCCTTGGTCAGTCGTTGACCATCCACCACCTTGGGTCTCCACTCCTCTGGCTACACCTCGTCCCTCTGTCCTCCGGCTCTGTCAGGCTCCTTCTACCCTCCGGCTCCCCCTTTGTCCTCTGTCGCTCCGGCTCCACTGTGGCCTTCCGGATCCTCCCCGTTGCCCTGGCTCATCGGCTCTCCATCTCCGCCTTAGGCTCCACCTCCACCTGCTCCACCGCTGTCGGTCAGCCCCCTGGAGTCGTCAGCCCTTCCTCCACCGTGGCTCCTCCCTCCGTTGGCTCCACCATGGGTCGCCTTCATGGTTGCAGCCTGGGTTCCGCCTGGCTCCTCCTGCTCCTAGTCCCTCATGTCCTCTCCCTGGCTCCTCTCTCCGTCTGATACACCTTGGCTCCTTCTGTCTCCGTCCTGGCTCCTCCTGTCTCCATCCTGGACTCTCGTTCCGGGAGTCCATCCTCTGCCCAAACCTCCTCCTGGGTTGTCCACCTGCCTTCCTTCCAGCCCTTTGCCATCCCCTGTTACCATCCCTTCTCCACTCCTTTTTGTCCTCCTCCTAAGTCCCCCTCTGTCCCTCCCCAACAAAAACACCTGGAGTGCATCCAGGACCCTACACATGTAGAGTTGTACACAAAGACAGGAACACTCCAGAAGGGTGGTAAAGTCCTAAATGTGCTTAGGTGTGGCAGGGATTCATCCTCGCTGGAGAGTTTTCACCGCCACCAGAGTGCCTTCATTCCTGGTAAATTCTGAATGTTAAATTGCAGTATGTCCTGTAGATTTTTAAGTTGGAAAGATTGCTATTGTGTCAGCATTATAGAAGTAGAACGCTGGGTACTACCTGGATTTGGCTTGTTTTCATGGAATTTACTACCAGCTGCTTGTCTCATTATTCTATGTTACTGTTCTATAACTGTGTATTTAAATTTGTATGTCCTCGGTTTAAAATAATTGCTGACTGAATCTGTGCATTTTCATTCATAGGATGGAGATGCAATGCCATGCACACACAAATATACATGTTAGAGGGAGCCGCGAGGTGGAACATGAGCCACTGCAGTCCCTTTTGCTCTGTTTTTGGCCGAGAGGTTAAGGCGATGCACTTGAAATACATTGGGGTCTTCCTGCGCAGGTCCGAACCCTGCGCCAATAATTGTGCCTTCCAATGCCTTTGCTCTATCTACCATTATGTTTTATGAGCTTCTGCTCAGCGGTTTGTGGGGAATCTGCTGTTATATAAAATGTAACAGACCAGTGTTGAGAAAGAGCGTGGATAGCTCAGTCGGTAGAGCATCGGAGTTCAAGTCCCTGTTTGGGTAAAAGACCTTGTGTTTTTGTACGTCTCCCTTGCTTGGCACACCTGAGTTTGATGGTCAGCTCATTAGGAAAGAGCACTCATGAAGTGAACTGAGTGAATCAGATAAGAGAGACCTAGGAAACTTGTAGTGCTGTGGGATCCCAGGGTCAGTACTGAAAAACCCTGGTTCATAGGATGAGACGTGGCCACCTGCTTTCTTCTTAAGTTTCCTTAAGAACAATCTTAAGGAAATAGATAAGAACATTCTTAAGAAGATTTTTTTTAATACAAAAAATTCTTAAATATTTATTACTTAAATGACAGTTAAGAAAACTTTTTTCTTAGGAATGTTTTGTGAATCCGACTCCAGTTGTGCCAAAAAAGGGAGATGCACAAAAACACTGTGAGTCCCACAGAGCAGGAACAAACAACGCTCTAGCAGACAGTCAGCAGCAGAGCGTGACAGCAAGCTGAGGCCATCAAAAACACAACAGCCTTTTGCCCAAACAGGGACTTGACCAATGGAGTCTCAGATTAAAAGTCTGATGCTCTACAGATTGAGCTATCCAGGTTCATGTGCAATTATTGGCACAGGAAGCTAAAGTGAAAGAGCTGACAACACCCGTAGAACGCAGGATTCTAACCTGCGCAGGAAGACCCCAAAGGATTTCAAGCCCATCAACTTAACCTCTCGGCCACAACTATGCTTGGCTGTAGCTTGCCAGCTCTCTAGGCTGCAGGCAGGCAAGCAAGGACGTCACCAAGCTTCAGACACAAAATCCAGCTGAAGGATGAGGTGGCAAAAAGAAGCCCGACATCCCCGTTGCTCGATGGCAAAAGGCTGCCGTGACCCGGATTTGAACGGGGGTTGCTGCAGCCACAACGCAGAGTACTAAACACTATACTATCACGGCGTACCACTGGCCCACAGCTGTGAAAATGGCCAGTGGTCTGTTTGTCCGATGCAGTGAGGGAGCGGAAAAGCGTGCTAGGGATGTGAATAAATGCCAGGGACGCTTCTCCTCAGCATGCAGGAAAACAGAGCAGTCGGCAGGATTCAGACCTGCACATGGAAAGCCCAACAGATTCTTAGTCCATGGCCCTAACCGCTTAGCTAAGACTTCATTTACCCGGTTACTCAATGAGGACAAAGCAGGCTGCTACATCTCATCCTGTGGAGAGGGGTTGTTTCAGTGCTGACCCTGGGGTCCCACAGCACTGCACGTTTCCTAGGTCTCTCTTATCTGACTCACTCAGTTCAGTTCATGAGCGCTCTTTCCTAACAAGCTGACCATCAGACTCAGGGGCCGGATTCACAAAAATCTTCTTCAGAAAAAAGTTAAGTAATTTCTTTAGATAAATTCCACAAAGTTCGTAAGAATGTGTTTAAGTGCAGTTCTTGAAAAATTCTCAAATGTGTTCTTAAATTTTTTTTAGATATTCGTAAGAAAAAAAATGACAGTCTTTATCTGACTCAATACATGACTGAAGACACACTGATAAACTCAGACTTAAAGGAATGTCTATTTGCACTTCCTGCAGATTATCCTAATAATTATAATTAGGTGTGCGCACCATTTTCGTCGCTACCAGCTTGACTGGCGCTCGGCTTCGTCTTTTTAATGTGCTGTGTTTTTGAAAAGTTAAGGTTTTAAAGAAGAGTCTTTACAAGAATTTGAGTTTTTTAAAGTTTCCTTAAGAACAATCTTAAGGAAAAAGATAAGAACATTCTTAAGAAGATTTTTTTGGAATTCATAATATTCTTAATTTTTTTTATTATTACTTTAAAAAATCATAAGAAAATGGCAGTTATGGAAACTTTTTTCGTAAGAATGTTTCGTGAATCTGACCCCAGGTGTGGCAAACAATGGAGATGCTCAAAAAACGCTGACAGTCAGCAGCAGAGCTGGACCGGCGTTACAGCAAGCTAAGGCCATCAACAACAAGACAGAGAAGGGACTTGAACCCTGGAAACTCAGATTAAAAGTCTGGTGCTCTACCAATTGAGCTATACAGCCACTTGTGCAATGCAGGTCTGCTACGTTTTATACAAGAGCAGTTTCC
>NW_015505671.1:714944-725166 GCF_001515645.1 Sinocyclocheilus grahami
TCGAGTCCATCACCTTAACCTCTCGGCCACGACTACGCCTGGCAGCAGCCTGACAGCTCTCTTGGCTGCAGGGAGGCACGACAGGGCTCCACCAAGCTTCAGAAACAAAATCCAGCTGAAGGATGAGGTGGCAAAAAGAAGCCCGACATCCCCATTGCTCGATGGCAAAAGGCTGCCGTGATCCGGATTCGAACTGGAGTTGCTGCGGCCACAACGCAGAGTACTAACCACTATACAATCACAGCACACCACTGGCCCACAGCTGCAGTATGGGACAGCAGTGTGTTTGTCCGATGCAGTGAGGGAGTGGAAAAGCATGCTAGGGATGTGAAAAAAATGGCATGGCCGCTTCTCCTCAGCATGCAGGAAAACAGGGCAGGATTCAAACCTGCACATGGAAATCCCAACAGATTCTTAGTCCATGGCCCTAACCGCTCAGCTAAGACTTCGTTTACCCGATTAATCAATGAGGACAAAGCAGGCTGCTACATCTCATCCTGTGAAGAGGGGTTGTTTCAGTGCTGACCCTGGGGTCCCACAGCACTGCACGTTTCCTAGGTCTCTCTTATCTTACTCACTCAGTTCATGAGTGCTCTTTCCTAACAAGCTGACCATCAGACTCAGGGGCCGGATTCACAAAAATCTTCTTCAGAAAAAAGTTAAGTAATATCTTTAGATAAATTCCACAAAGTTCGTAAGAATGTGTTTAAGTGCAGTTCTTGAAGTTCTCAAATGTGTTCTTAAGAACATTTTAGTTTTTTGTAAGAAAAAAAATGACAGTCTTTATCTGACTCAATACATGACTGAAGACACACTGACATATTACAGACTTAAAGGAATTTCTATTTGTCAATAACAATCAACAACAACAAGAACAATCTTAAGGAAAAAGATAAGAACATTCTTAAGAATAATTTTTTGGGAATTCATAATATTCTTAATTTTTTTTTTATTTCTTTAAAAAATAATAAGAAAATGGCAGTTATTAATTTTTTTTTCTTAAGAATGTTTCGTGAATCTGACCCCAGGTGTGGCAAACAAGGGAGATGCTCAAAAACGCTGTGGGTCCCACAGAGCAGGACTGAACACCACTCTAGCTGACAGTCAACAGCAGAGCTGGACCGACGTTACAGCAAGCTGAGGCAATCAACAACAAGACAGCAGGCCCGAACAGGAACTTGAACCCTGAACCCTCAGATTAAAAGTCTAATGCTCTACCAAATGAGTTATCCAGGCCCTTGCACAATGCAGGTCTGCTACGTTTTATTCAAGACACAAGGAATTACGGCAGCGAGACCGAAGGCAAAAGGTCTTGGATGGCTCAACTGTCGGCACAGGAAGCTAAAGCAAAAGGGCCCGTAGTCAGCAGGGTTAAAACCTGTGCAGGAAGTCCCCATTGGATTTCAATTCCATCGCCTTAACCTCTCGGCCATGACTATACCTGGCAGAGGTCTGCCAGCTCTCTTGGCTGCAGGGAGGCAAGACGGGACACCACCAAGCTTCAGACACAAAATCCAGCTGAAGGATGAGGTGGCTAAAATAGCCTGGTGTCCACGTTGCTCGACGCAAAAGGCTGCCGTGACCCGGATTCTAACCGGGGTTGCTGCGGTCACAACACAGCGTACTAACCACTATACCAGGGGCGGCGAAAGTTGGTCATGGAAAGCCGCAGCCCTGCAGAGTTTTGCTTCAACCTAAAGGGTTGGAGCTGAACTCTCCAGGGCTGCGGCTCTCCAGGACAGGAGTTCGCCAACCCTGCACTATACGATCACGGCGTGCTGCTGGCCCATGGCTGCAAAAAGGTCTAGCGGCGTGTTTATCCGTTGCAGAGGGGGAGTGCAAAAGCATGATAGGGACATGCAGGTGGTACATACATCACTTTTATTATATAAATGTCAGATATTAAAGTTTATTATTATTATTATGTAAGTATTATTAGTAATATTGTTATTATAGTTCTTTAAATTTAAATGTGTGTGTGTATAATTTTCATGTATATATTTCTATTCTTAATATTAAACTTTTTGTGGTAGTTAAGATTATTATACAGTGGTGTGAAAAAGTGTTGGCCCCCTTCCTGATTTCTTATTTTTTGGCATGTTTGTCACACTTTAATGTTTCAGATCATCAAACAAATTTAAATATTAGTCAAAGATAACACAAGTGAACACAACATGCAGTTTTTAAATGAAGGTTTTTATTATTAAGAGAAAATAAAATCCCAAACTAAATGGCCCTGTGTGAAGAAGTGTTTGCCCCCCTGTTAAAACTGTGGTTTATCACACCTGAGTTCAATTTCTCTAGCCACACCCAGGCCTGATTACTGCCACACCTGTTCGCAATCAAGAAATCTCTTAAATAGGACCTGCCTGACAAAGTGAAGTAGACCAAAAGATCCTCAAAAGCTAGACATCATGCCGAGATCCAAAGAAATTCAGAAACAAATGAGAAAAAGTAATTGAGATCTATCAGTCTGGAAAAGGTTATAAAGCCATTTCTAAAGCTTTGGGACTCCAGCGAACCACAGTGAGAGCCATTATTCACAAATGGCAAAAACATGGAACAGTGGAGAACCTTCCCAGGAGTGGCCGGCTGACCAAAATTACCCCAAGAGCACAGCGACGACTCATCCAAGAGGTCACAAAAGACCCCACAACAACATCCAAAGAACTGCAGGCCTCACTTGCCTCAGTTAAGGTCAGTGTTCACGACTCCACCATAAGAAAGAGACTGGGCAAAAATGGTCTGCATGGCAGAGTTCCAAGACGAAAACCGCTGCTGAGCAAAAGAACATAAAGGCTCGTCTCATTTTTGCCAGAAAACATCTTGATGATCCCCAAGACTTTTGGGGAAATACTCTGTGTACTGATGAGACAAAAGTTGAACTTTTTGGAAGGTGTGTGTCCCAATAATACGTCTGATGTAAAAGTAACACTGCATTTCAGAAAAAGAACATCATACCAACAGTAAAATATGGTGGTGGTAGTGTGATGGTCTGGGGCTGTTTTGCTGCTTCAGGACCTGGAAGACTTGTTTGATAAATGGAACCATGAATTCTGCTGGAAGCACATATAGGCGCTCCGTGGACAAAAGCCCATTCAAATAGGTTGCCATTGGACGCATAGGAGGTGCAATGGACCGTAGGCCAAAAATGGCGTACATTTGCCACCTGTCTAGTATGCAAACGGGCATTTTCACCTTACCCCTGGGTCCCCAGACCCCAACATACTTACCCTGGAATAGGGGGACTTTGGACGCCTCTAAGGGTGCCCTTGAGCTCTCTGACCCCCCCGTATCGCTTGGCCTTCTAAATATCCATTTGAAGCTTATTCTGTGGTGTAATTGGTAAGCAATGCCTAAAAGCCTTCTAAACATCCCTTTTCCCTACTAGTGAATGGTCATGGGGATAGTGACCATCCCGCTTACCTCCTAAATGTCCATTTGCCCACTAGATGCATGTAGTGGTCAGTGGGGCGGTGTGACCAGTCCCACTTACCTACTATTTGTCATGCTGAATTTGGGCATGCTTGCACACTTCTAAGAAAATCCCACGTGCAACTTATTTCAACAGGCTTACCATAGTAGTTTTGCCCCATTGAATGCCATACGAAGTTCCATGACCCTACGATTTGGGGCCCTGGGGCCCTGGGACCCTTCTAGAAAGATCCCACTCTGAACCTATTTGAATGGGTTTTCCATAGTAAATTAGTGGACACGGCTCGGATATTTCCGATTGACCCGAGTACGCCATTTGCTTATTATCACAGTCCCCTCATGCGAGCGGAAAAGTTTGGTGACCCTACGACCTCGTTTAGGTGTCAAAAGGTCAAAAAATGGACGAGTGTCCACCAAACTGCTACACGATTAGTTGGCAAGTGGGACGTCTCCCGTTCGGAGACGACAGGTCGTAGGACCTCAAAAGTACAATATTTGTCTTTCAACTGTAGTGAAGTTAAAGTCATAAGTTCCCAGAAAAATAATACTCAAGTAAAGTACAGATACTCAAAAAGTGTACTTAAGTACAATACTCAAGTAAATGTACTTAGTTACTGTCCGCCTTTGACTGTACTGTATACTGGGTTATAAACTAGTGAAGATCCAAATAGTCAAATTACCTCTCTGCTGCCTGCTGTCCTGGAGCAGAGCCACTCCGCATCATGGACGCTCTCCTAGGTCTTGGCAAAGTCTTCTTCTAAACCCTCTGGCTATATTTTGATGGTACCTTGTCTATGGCATGCAGAGTCATGTACAGCTGGTTTATATTGGCCTCCTCTTGTGATGACAAGGCAGTGATCATTCGGTTTAGACCAACCAGGTAGGCTGCCAGGGCATCAACTGCCTCCCAACCCAAAAACACCTCCGGAATCACACTGTGCACTCTGAAAATTGAGAAAAAAGCCAACCACAGTCCAATAAATATATACAGTGTTGTAGTAAGAATTTTTCATTATACATGCATATATTTTAACATCATAAACGGTTGACAATAGGTGTTTTGCACTGCACCAGATACATTTAAAAAAAATAAAAGATAGTACAGGATAGCAACATTACCTGGCATGATGTGCTAGGACTTGCAGTGTCATCCTCCTCTTCCTCAGTGACCTCCTCATCAGGGGATTTGGGTCCAGTGTCACCCACCTGACTGGTCACTTTGGCCTCCACGACAGCTACTGGAGGGTCAGAGTCATCAGCCCTAAGGTCAGCTGGCACACAGTCATGTCAATTTCACTATCATCTTCAGGCTCCTCTGGGGGGACTTCAGGCATGTCATTGTGGTGTGCAATCAACTGGTCACCTCTATTGGACTGGGCTAACAAGTACTCAACTGCAATGCACTCCCCTGCATTCATTTTTAACACATTGTTAATGGGGAGAGGACACACACACAAACACAGGAAAGAGAGAGGAATACTCCAATGCTCAACATTGCCCTGAGAGATGTCTTGCCAGTGGGTTTTCCTGGAGGGGTAAATTCTGGCATCAAAGCCCAACCAAGGACCCGTTGGCTCATGTTGTTTAAATGAGACATTAGGCAAACATCAAATGAGGTCCTGAGGGTTGAGGCCCCCACCATAGATACAGCTTCTTTTGCCCGGCTCATGTTCCACCTCGAGGCCCCCTCTGCCATGTACATTTGTGTGTGCATGGCATTGCATCTCCAATCTAAGAATGAAAATGCACAGATTAAGTCACCAATTAATTTAAACTGAGGACATACAAATTTAATGACACAGTTATATAACAGTAACATAGAATAATGAGACAAGCAGCTGGTAGTAAATTTCATTAAAACAAGCCAAATCCAGGTAGTACCCAGGATTCTACTTCTATAATGCTGACACACTAGCAATCTTTCCAACTTAAAAATATACAGGACATACTGCAATTTAACATTCAGAATTTACCAGGAATGAAGGCACACTGGTGGCAGTGAAAACTCTCCAGCGAGGATGACCCCCTGCCACACCTAAGCACGTTTAGGACTCTGCCACCCTTGTGGAGAGGCCCCGTCTTTGTGTACAACTCTACATGTGGAGGGTCCTGGATGCACTCCAGGTGTTTTTGTTGCATCTCCCAGACATGGTGCATGCTGTCAGGGTTAACCAGGCAAAACCCTGTTGTGTCAGTTAGCTCCCACACTGATTCCAACAGCCCTGAAATCATGGCTTGGATCTCCTCAGCCCTGCATGTCCGCCGCCTACAGAGCTTCGCCTATTCACCTGGGCTGATGCTGGCCATGAGTTGTGCCTCAGTAGGAGCCTGTCCAGCATGGCTGCTCTTCCACTCCTCTCTCTTGGCCGCCTTAAGTTCTTTCAAATCCTCCTGATCCCACTCAAAGATACAGGAGGAAAGTTTTGAACAAAAGGTACCATAGAGAGGGTGGTGTCACATTTCTGTTGTATTTTGTTTGTTTTCTCTGCATTCCAGTTTGCCTGTGTTCCCCACGTTTGTTTGCACGATTTTAGATTAATTAGCTCCACACCTGTTTCAGTTCTCCCTAATTACATTTTCAGTACTTTAGTCCTGTGTTCTGCCCTGGTCCTTTGTCTGATATTAGTTGTGTCAACGTGTTGTGCGTCCCTGCTCCTTGATTCCTTGTGTTTGCTTTGTGGATTATAATTAAAGACTGTGTATTGGATTACTCCTGCGTTGTACGCTTTTACTAGCCACAAACCGTTACAGAATAGCAGACCTGTAAAGTGAGTAATATAAGCAGTGTTTTTCTTTCTTTTTAGTTTTGTTTCGCTCCTCTCTCTGTCAATGGATTTACCAGCCGTCCAGCTCCTATGCCTGGAGCAACGGGATCGTTTGCTGGAGGACCATACCAGGCACTTTTTAAATCTGGTGTGCCTTACGCACTTCCCTGACCGACCGAGCGGTGTAAGGCAGCGAATGGTCCCGAAGAGGATTTTGCCTCCGCTTTCGAGGAGTGGGTGCTGGAGAGAAATGGACTGTATTTCCCCGTCTGCCCTGCCAAGGAGGACATCTCCAGCCCCACTCACGAACCAGAGACCAGTCAGACGGCATCCCGCTGCACGTAACTATTGCCAGAGCCCACCGCAGATGGAGAGTCTGAGCCTGCCGCAACACGTGAGCCAGTGTGCATTCCCGCAACTGATCCTAACATCGCCCTGGAGCCTGAGCCTTAAGAATGTTCTGACCAAGTGCGTGAGCCGGCAATACCGTCTGTTCCTGAGGGAGTTTTGGTGGAGATCGAGGGCTTGGAGGGAAGCCTCGCCCACAATCCTGCCACTGAAGGTGAGCTGCAACTGGCCACTGGACTATATATTGAGGAACTTATGGACTTTTTTTATATGGATTTGATTTACTGAGTTGGGGAGGTGATTCCCAATGTTTCTATTTCTCCTGAATCTCTGCTGGTCCCGTCCAGCCCTCCTCCATCTCCTGAGTCTCTGCTGGTTCCATCCAACCCTTCGGTGTTTCCTGAGCTCCCTGTGACTCTTGTGTTCCCTCCTAGCCTCCCTCTCCCACTTCCTCTCCTAAATCCAGCCAGTTCCTCAGCTCTGTAAACACTGGTTCCTGGCAGTACCTCAGCTCGCCCTCAGTCAGCGTCAGCTGGGACTCTGATCCGCTGCCTCGGGACTTCCAGTCTCCAGTCGCCTAGGCTAGGCTTTTGACTAAAAGAAAATGCCTCCTGTTGAATCAATTTGCTGCATGAACTGCTGCAAACTTCTACAAAGGTTTTGCGGTTCTTGAAACAAGCCGAAACTGATTGTCACACTAATCGATGGCACAAACAGGGAGCGAGACCCAAAGGCAGTAGAGACATCGGATTGTCACGAGATTCTCATATTGCTGCCGTAGCATCGCCTACCCCAGATACGGCTATGACAAGGCTTGTGAATACTGGTATTCTACCACCCCCTACAGGGCTCTACGCTTACTTGTCTTTTTAGGAACGCTTGTGCTCCTAATTTAAACAATTTAGGAGCACGGTCAAAAATTTAGGAGTACCTTCTAATCAGTAATAAAAAATTCTTATAAAAAAATTAACCTTCCCATTACGAGGTGATATTTGACTCTAAAGTGATTTACAGGGAATTTTTCTAACTTTATTAAAAGTATGTCATCTTTTATGTCAAATTTTAAAAAATAATATATATATTTACAATTTTTAACATTTCTAATTAAAACAACAGAATAAAAACAAGTAGAATAAGAAGTAGAATAAGAATAAGTTACCAATCAAATGAAATCAGTATTTAAGAAATAAATTTGTGCTACAGAGTTGGCACAAAAGAATATACAAGTGGCTTGTAGGTGTATTTTCAGATGTTTAATGAGGCTCAGAGTTCACATGAGTGCAATTAAATTCATAAATTCATGTTGAGGTTAATGTTTTAAATATAACATTTTGAATATAGAAATATTAAATGATTTAAATAACAGAAAAGATACTTTAAAAATTTAACTA
Organism: Sinocyclocheilus grahami; assembly: GCF_001515645.1. NCBI lineage: Eukaryota > Metazoa > Chordata > Actinopteri > Cypriniformes > Cyprinidae > Sinocyclocheilus > Sinocyclocheilus grahami. The sequence continues at coordinate 722,884 of NW_015505671.1, forward strand.
AAACTGCCAGCAGGTGGCGTCAAGTCACTGATTTTATCACTGAATCATTCATTCAATTGATTCTTTCGAACGGCTGATACATTCAGGAACGAAGTACGTGACTGTCTTTATGAATGGGTAATTGAATCATTGACTCACTAGATTCGTTTAAAAACGCAGTTCATTCATAAACGAAACACCGCTGTGTTTGAATGGCGATGCGCAGCAGCTCAGCTGTTACTTTGTTTGAAACTATTTTCGTTGACAAAATAGAGCAAAATAAGGCGAATGTGACTGAAGTGGTCGCACTGTAGAGCCCTGCCCTATACATCTTGAGAACAGATTTGAAGCATTAATGAATGCGGGTGAGGAATTCCCAAATGTGATTAAACATGGATCGGATCAACCAGCAGCTAACATCGCTACTAACAGGCGCTCAAGCTCGAGCAGACAGCGGCTTTCATCTCAAAGCGCAGCCAAGCCCAGGACTCTGATAGTGGGCGACTCCATTATCAAAAACATCAGTAGCAGAAATTAGGGCTGTGCGATATGGACAAAATAAATCTATCGCGATTTCTTTGATCAATTTTGCGCTTTCAATTTTAATCACGATTTTGACACATACAGACATGCTTTATACTCTTTAATGCATTCAGTGTGAATTTAAAACATATTTCCAAAAGAAAACCAATTAGAGCTTTATCAGAAAGCTGTAACATGTCTCAAGAACAGACATAAGGCAAAATAATCACTAAGTAAAGGTGTAACAAAATGTCTCTAGAATAATTGTTATTAAAAAAATAAAAAATAAAATAAAAATCTTGTGTCCAAGGATTTTTTTTACCATGCATTTGTCATATAGCTCTTTGTGGCGTTGCCTCAGATGTTGAACTACACAGTAAATTCCCGGGTGTTAACACTGCTTGGAGCATACATGGTCCCACTCTAAAAGAGTGTTAAAGTAACACTGAAGCAGTGTTAAAGTTAATGAGATAATTATGTGATTAATTAAGTGCTGATTGAGCATTAGTGATACACAGCTGCTGTTAACAAGCAGAATCACTGAAAAAAAGAGAAACAAGAATTACAACTGACTTCAGCCACAGCCTTAGATGAAATCAACTGAAATAAAAGACATTAAATCCATCAAGATCTCAGCAGAAGATAATTAAACAAATCCACAAACAGTATCACCAGCTTCATGCATTACTAACCAGTTTGACTTTTTTTGTCATGCATCAAAAAATTTCTTATTAAGAATTAACAGAGGTTTAGATGTTAATGTTTATTGAAAATAATACAATTTGAAGTCACCGCTGTGGAGATAAGCATTTGCTTTAGTTGTGCTCTTGACCCTTGACTTTCTAACATTAGTTTTTCTCTGGTCGTTTTAACTGTGTTTATGAAACACATTGGTTACGGCAAGAAAAATCACCCACCCACTCCTGCTATATATTCACTCGTTGTTCACCCGCTGTCAGCTTAGAATAATTTTCTTCCCGCCCTGGTTGTTCCTGCTAAATTTAGATCTCCACTACTGAAAGAAAGAGAGATCAAAATGAACAAATAAGAGTGTAGTCTGTACAAAATTGTGTTATTTTATTTGTCTTGTCAAGTCTTGAATTTATATGAATTATCTTAAGACACAAAATTTGTTTAATATTTTATGCAACACAGTAGAAAAAAAAGTGTCAGAGAAAATAAAGATGTGTCTTATTTTTATTCGTCATTATCAATTACTCCACCGGCCTCGCTCCGTTCCCATGGCTCTCGGCCCCGCCCCCACACGGCACATTTATGTTTTAGTGAGCTAATGTTTAAAAATGCTAATTTGATTGCATTGCATGTTTGGGACAACATGTTCTTGTTGCGATTTTATGATGATTTCGATTAATCGCACAGCCCTAGCAGAAATACAACAACATGCTGCCTTCCTCAAGCAACCATTTCTGATGTGAACAAGGAACTTCGGAAAATTCTAATGAAGCACAAGACTGCAAATCGAATCATCATCCATGTGGGGAAGAATGATATTCGGAAAGAGCAGTCAGAACTCCTTAAGAAGGGCTTCAGTGAACTCTTTGAAACACTTAAAGTTCAGTCATTCATTAGTGGACCACTCCCAGCAAGGGGAACTAATATGTTTTCTGGAAAACAGCCAGGGAAGCCAGGACAACATATTTCAGCCACCGGAAACACCAGAGCCACAGCCCCGCTCACCAGACACATTATCCCTCTCTCCAACATCTCCACTTTTAAGCTTCTCACAGAAAATGGAGGAACTGGTTTATGCTGGGACAAAAC
>NW_015505671.1:725176-733499 GCF_001515645.1 Sinocyclocheilus grahami
TAGCTCTCCGGCCGCTGCCACAACGCCAGGGCCCAAACCCTCCATCTGCTGTAGGTGAACCAAAAACAACTGATAACAGCTCTCAGTGATATGTGTCGGGTCCCCGCTATAATAGCAGCAACATTCACAAATGTTTACAGAACAAGCGGGAACCCAGTTGGCCTGTAGTTTTTTCTATTTCTTTTTTATCACGTGATAGAAAGTCTAAGGCCTTCTCAAGCCGTACGGCTGACTCATCTTATCTGCGGCCTGCTATGCATCAAACTAATATTGCTGTTGAGACAAAATGCAATGCAATCAAGTTAGCATTTTTAAACATTAGCTCACTAAAACATAAATGTGCCATGTGGGGGCGGGGCCGAGAGCCATGGGAACGGAGCAAGGCCGGTGGAGTAATTGATAATGAGCGACACCTGCACCACTCACCAGTCTCGAGTCCCTCGGAGGAGCTCCGGAAGGATAAAAGGAAGAGTGACGACAGTGAAAGACGAGAGAGGACCAGGTCTGGGTTTTATTTTGTGTTTTGCTTCTGTTTGTGCGCGACAGTCGTCCGTGAGGGCCTGTCACGCTATTTTGTGTTTATTTTATTATTAAAGTTTTCTTTATATGTTTGCCGGTTCCCACCTCCTTCTTCCTGGGTTTCGGCACCAATGTAACAATGTTCATAGTTCGGGAAGAAGGAGGCGAGAACCGGCAAACATTTAAAAAAACTTTAATAATAAAATTAAAGGTGTCGCTCATGATCAATTACTCCACCGGCCTCGCTCTGTTCCCACGGCTCTCGGCCCCGCCCCCACTCGTCACAATAAATAATTTCTAATCAATGACTTAATAACCACAAACAACCTGGATTTTATGTTTCTTAACGAAACATGGCTAGAAGACAGCTGCAGTGCAACGGTCCTCAATGAAACAGCCCCTCCTAACTTTACTTTCATGAGTGTCTGCAGGACTGTTAGGAGAGGTGGAGGTGTAGCTGCTCTATTTAAAGATGTCTATCAATGCAAGCAAGTGTCATTTGGTCAGTACTTGTCTTTTGAATATCTAAGGATTGTGTTGAAAGGTGCTCCACGCATTCTGTTTATCATTATTTACTGGCCTCCAAAATACTCTCCAGCCTTTGTTGAAGAGTTCACAGAAATGCTATCAATGATTTCCTCAGAGTTTGACTGTTTTGCTATTGCAGGGGATTTTAATATTCACATAGATAATGCAGAAAACAAAACTACAAAATAAATTATAACTGTTTTAAACACTTTTGACCTGATCCAGCATGTGCATGGACTCACACACAATTGTGGACATACTCTAGATTTAATCATCAGTAGAGGTCTAAACATTTCATCCATTGTTATTAAACCACTTAAGCTCTGGGGCATTTTTGTGTATTTTCGCCTAAATGTGACATACCCAATTTCAAATGTTTACCCTACACACATACAATGGTGTCATTGTATAGAAAACCCTTTGAACTACAAAATATGATTGTAATTCTTCATAAATAACATTATATATGTTTTAAATATTACAATAAACACTAATAGGCACTTTTTTATTTTGTTTTTGAAAGTCTGTTATTCAGGTTCTATTTCTTCCAGCTCTCTGCAACTTATATTGTTTGATTCCACTAGGTGCCAAGATGTACCAGAAAAAAGAATCTTTCAAATAACAGCTTCTAAACAGGAGTTATTGAATTATAACCGAAGGGAGTAAAATTGTCCCTTTTTTGCGTCTAAAAGTGTCTTTGTGAGTTTCCTTTGCAAAAACAGGTTTTATAAAGCATATTGCCCCCAGAATCCTATTTTACTATGTGCCATTGCACTTTTCTTGATTATTGACTGAATTATGTTTTATTTTTTTTTATGTTTGTCTAAGTAGTAATATACAAAATGGCATAAGCGAATTATACCAAATATCAAATTTTGTGTTTTATACAATAATTGTTTTTCTTTCAGGAGACACAAGACTCTATAAATTGTAAAATCCATGTGGTTTATTACAATCTAAAACAGAATCCACATTCTCCAGCTTTATATCATTCCATTTATGTGCAAAATTTTAGTCCCCTGTCCCCTGCATCAGCATCCTGCCTGCATCACCTCTGCATCAGCATCCCGCTGCCTCCTGGAGATCAGACGCTAGCTGCGCCGCTAACTGCTTCTGCCACGGGCTCGCGGCTGCTATCTGGTCTTCAGAATGTGAAACAAAGAAATAGCTGTTTATAAACACAGCACTGTAATAATATCCATGTATATTTACTGAAACACATCCTGTATTGTACTTTACTGTCAATACATAGTTTATCAGATTGTTAGCTGTGCTTTTACCTTTCAAAATAATGACTCTATCAAAAACTAGGGGTGCTCCGATTGATCGGCTACCGATCACAATCGGCCGATAATCGCTTTAGGATGATTGATCGGCGGTCTCTAAAAAGGCAGATCTCATAAAACTGATCTCAAGCTGATGACGCGCCTGCCGTCACTATGCAGCGGCGCCGTCTCAGTCTCTGTCCGGCGCGGGTGAAATAATTATAATGCTTTAGGTGAGGTACAATTCATATTTCTTCATTAAATAACTTATAAAGTAATTTGAAAAAGTTTCTGTGACACATAATTTCACAAACAGCTTGAGTGAATCACCGCGCGCGCTCTCTTTCTTTCTCAAAATGCAAATGTCTTCAAATCACATTGTGTCTGCACTATAAGCAAGCTGCATGCTGCACAGTTGACACATGAATTGTCACTTGCACTATCGAGGCAGTGTCGCATCATCACCTAAAGTTTATAAATTGCATTTTTTTCTTTTTAATTCTTGCCAGTGTTTAAACCATTCAACGCTCGCGTGCTCTCCTGGAGACAGTGCACTCATGCACACTCGCAGCACACACACATAACGCCAGGTTCACATTACTTTGTTTGTTTGAATTCTTTAATTTAATCTGTTCCTTCTCTACCCTAGACAGGGGAGTTCGTAACAATGGATAAATGTTGTGTTTGTGGTAAACGGCCATAGATCAGGAGCAGACTCTTGTGTGAACGCACAGTCCGTGCTGCTGCTGTACCACACATATGGACTACATATGCACTGCAAAAGAAGTATGTGTGAACCTCACATACAGCTCACAAAATCAGGCTTGCGCAGTGCAAGCAATTGTGCAAAAATAACACGATTGTAAAAACAAAAATACAGTGCATGATCCAACATTTAGGTGAGATAAATATAGATTTTTAAAAAATGTCTAAAAAATGGCCCCCTCCACCCCCTCAAATGAAAAAAAAATCCTCTCACAAGTCACCTAAGAGAAGAATTCATTTTCAAAAATGAAATTCAGGCCCTGAATAAATGTCTAAAAATCTTGATTGGATCATCACTATAAATAATTCTACATGATAAAAAGGCTTTAAAAAGATCGGTATCGGTGAACGGATCGGCAGATACTGCTTTCTGTGATCGGCCTCAAAAATCCTGATCGGAGCACCCTATCAAAAACGGAGCAAAAGCGCGCATATGCGCTCACAAGACACGCGTCCTCTCCTCTCCATGGCACCGCTGAACGTTCTTGATAATCTTTAGCTTTTGATTTTGCTTTCAAATATCGCTTTTATCCGTGTTGCCGATGCAGTAGATTTCTCACCAATGCTAGCACACAGAAATGTGAAAATGGTCTCGTTTGAAAGAGGAGATTCTAATCTAAAAGATAAAATAGAGTTTTGGGCTGTTTGCGGCTGACTGAAGCAATGGTGCGAGTAGGAATGTGATGCATCTGAATGTTTCCTCAGAGGTATCAAATTTCACATCGCAATTCTATTGAAGATCATTCGATCTGTGATTATCACACAATGGAATAAATTACATGGTCAAATTCCTGAGAATGAGTGCTTTCTTGTGATATATGACTTGACTGTTTTGAGAAAAATATAAAAAAATACACATTCTTCGTAAAACTGATTCGCAATCATTAGGCGGAAATTCATGTGTGGGACGATTACATTTCTAAGCTTTCATTTTTATCATAAAACCAAAAGTCATGGTATTCTTTGTAAAGAAGAGACTCCAAGCTTTCAAATAATACCATATATGGGCTGATACCATATAAGGAAGGCTTTGCAAATGAAGCATAAACATTTTTTACATGGTTTTGGACCCGTATCCAGGTCCACAGAGCTTAAGTGGACGTAGCACTATCTGATCACTTCTGTATTTTCTTTGATATATTGATCTCTGCTACCACTGAATCTAGATCTGTCTCTGTCAGAAAGAGATGCATTAACGAAAACACTAGTTTGCTATTTATGGAGGTTATATCTTTAACACCAAGCATTTCTGCAGACTCTGTTGATCATCTCCTTGATTCCTTTAACTCAAAAGTTAAAAATGTTATTGATGACATTGCTCCTGTGAAAGTCAGCAAGAAGACTGGCAGACAGAAATCAGCTTGGAGAAAATCAACAGCAGTTCAGAGTATGAAAAGACAATGAAAAAGAGCTGAGCGGGTGTGGCGGAAGACAAAACTTGAAATTCACTGTAGCATCTATAAAGACTTCCTGCTTTCAATGTGGAACTAGGCAAAGCTAGGCAGTCATTCTTCTCAAACCTTATAAACAGTAACTTAAACAACACTTGCACTCTTTTTGCTACTTTTGAGAGACTGACAAACCCCCCAAGTCAGATTGCCAGTGAAATGCTCTCCAACAGCAAATGCAATGAGTTTGCTTCCTTCTTTTCTGAGAAGATCGATAATATCAGGAAGGCGATTAGCACAAGTTATGCAGAGGTCAGACAGATTCGACCGCAATATCAAAAAGAAGATACTATGTCTGCTTTTGAAGAAAGTGATAGCAAGATTTTAGAAGAAATAGTACAGCACCTTAAATCGTCAACCTGCTATCTTGACACACTTCCCACCTATTTTTTCAAAAGGGTGCTTAACTGTTTGGAAGCAGATCTCTTAGAAGTGGTGAATGCCTCACTTCTTTCTGGGACTTTTCCAAACTCCCTGAAAACTGCAGTTGTTAAACCCCTTCTGAAAAAGAGCAATCTTGATAACACCACATTGAGCAACTATAGACCAATATCAAATCTTCCTTTTATAGGCAAGATTATTGAAAAGGTAGTCTTTAATCAGATGAACAAATACTTAAACTCAAATGGATACCTGGACAATTTTCAATCTGGTTTCGGACCGCATCACAGCACAGAGACAGTGCTCATTAAGATAATGAATGATATTTGCTTAAATTCTGATTCTGGCAAAATATCAGTGCTGGTACTACTAGATTCAGCTTCCAGAAGAGATCAGATGTGCTAAAACATTAGTCATATTTAAATGCACTCAAAACTCATCTGTTTAGCTGTGCATTTATTGAATGAGCACTGTGCAATGTCCGAACTGATTGCACTATATTTTATGTACAGTATAATCATTTTCCATTCTTAACTGTTTTAAATTCATTTTAAACCTCTTAAATCATTTTCAAAGTTTTTAAATTCCTTGTTTTATTGTTGTGATTATTTTTTATTATTATTTTCTTTTCTTTTATGTAAAGCACTTTGAATTACCATTGTGTATGAAATGTGCTATATAAATAAACTTGCCTTGCCTTGCCTAGGCGTAAGGATCCCCTGTTTCCACCTCCAGCCTCCGAGTCCTGGGGCCTCATTTATAAAATGTTGCGTGTAAACTGTCCTAAATTTGTTCTAAGATAATTTCTCAAATGTAAGTGCGATTCAGAGAAAACGAATGTGCGTACAAAAACACGTGCGTATGCCTCTCTTCCAGATGTGACATTTATAAATCGCGAATTATCTTGAAATTGTGCGCAGCTGACTGGTGTCAGATCTCCGCCTTGTAAACGCCCCCTAATTAATATCATTACCATATAAAAGAGCACACGCCAATATCCGAATTTCTAGGCTTGAGAATGACGAGCACAAAGAAAAAAAAATTTGAGGTCCTGCTGGCAGAGGTAGAGCTTCGTGCGGGGACACTGAAGCGACTTTTGGAAGTCGCTTCAGTGGGATTTCACACAAAACAAAATTTGTGGCATGGCAGTGTGTAGCGCAGGCTGTGAACGAGGTAGGTGGGCAGCAAAGGTCCCTAAAAGAAGTTGAAAAAAATGGTCTGACTTGAAATTACAGTCCAAAAAGCGTGTTGCACGACACCGAAGCAATGTGCAGGCCACAGGAGGTGGAAGTGGCACTGTATCCCTCTCACCGGAGGACAACTGAATAGCTGCCTTCATGGGTGAGAAGTTGATACAGATATTTTGTCTGCACCAGCTTCAGAAGGTATGCTGGCATGTGATAAGGTATAGTTTATCGAAACTTTATCGCAATTTTATTACTGTAGATGATGAACATTTACAAAGGAAAACAGCCCTTAGTAGACCTGTCTCCCAAACTGAGACAGTATCAAGTAACACTCCCGTTCAGGAGGAATCTCCCAGGCCATCAACATCCACCTCGAGCTGTCCTAGCCAGGGGAGAGTGCTATCTGTGGCCGTCCTGCAATCACAGAAAGAGCTGAATCAGTCAGTTTGTGATGTTGTGACTGAACTGCGCCAGGTGCAACAGTCCCTAGTTCAGAGGAACCACACTCTGTGAGCTCTTGTTTACTGTTTGAAAAAACGGTGTGTGTAAATAAAAGTTTCGAGTTTGAAATACTGTAAAGTTTGTTTCTCTCCTGCTTCTCATAATTTTGATTTGTTGCAAGGCAGCTGTATAGAACTACACACACTGGTATAAAATATAAAGCATAAATAATGTAATGTAGCCTATTAGATTATGTAATGCAAGGTATTATTTGCATGGTGTGGTATTCTAAAAAAACAGGTGGTCTTACCTGTTGAAATAACCTGTGGATTAATTGCCGTCTTCTCATGATTGCAACAGCATGTGCGTTCCAGTCAGCGGGTAGTGGAGGGGGATCCTTTGGAACATCCATGCGCATTTCCTCTTCTGGTAGCCCAACCCCATAACCCAAGCAGATATTGTGCAGAACACAACAAGCCAAAACAATTTGGCACACTTTGACTGGATCATATAGGAGTCTCCCGCCCATCGCCACCTTCCCTTTAGTAGCCCAATTGTGCACTCCACAACTGACCGGGCACAGGCATGAGACATGTTTTAGTGGGCTTCTTCAGCTGTCTGTGGGTGCGCTATGGGGGGGTGAGAAGCCATGGCTTCAGAGGATAACCTCTGTCACCTATAATTGTATAGAGAATAATTTTTTAACACGAAAATGGAATAACAGCTAAACACAAACAGTTATTAACCTAGAAGCCATCCATCTCTACCTGTTCCTGCCTCTAGACGATTGCCCATGCTGCAGTTGCGCACAATGCGAGTCATGCGTCGACCTTGGCCATCTTGCAACTGCATTAAGAATTGCCATTCGAGCATTGCAAATAAGCTGTACATTAATTGAATGGAAATGTTTCCTATTAACATACACATATTCATGTGCACGAGGTGCTCGTATGGCAACGTGAGTGCAATCTACTGCACCTAGGACATTGGGGAATCCTGTTTGGCACACAAAATCATCCATAACATGCTGCTGCTCCTCGGCAGTGTATGGGAACTTTATGTACCTAGTGGAAAATTGGATGATGCCTTGAAGCACAGCTGGCATAAGTCTACTCACAGATGGCTGGGATATTCCTGATCGGTCACCAATCTCTCTTTGAAATGTTCCCGTGGCCAGGAACCCAAGCACGGAGAGCACCTGTAACTCCACAGGTATGGCCTGGTTGGAGTTGGTGCGTCTCTGTATATTAGGGACTATCTGGACACAAAGATGTAACAGTGCAGCTCTTGGCAAACGGTACTTGAAATCTGCCCGATCTCTAAAAACGCGTTGTCTTCTCATTGCACGGTTTGCAATATCTTCAAGAAGTGCTAATGCTGCCATTCTGCCTCTTTCAAACTACTTCATCATAGGCCATTTTATAGGCCATAGATGCACAGAAATTATTAACACGCGTGGACCCAAATTATTTAATAATGTGTAATTATTCTGTAGACAAAACAATGTGTGTGTGACTATTATCAAAAGTACTATTCTAGAAACAACATAATAATCATTAAAAAAATGATAATAATAGTAGCAGTAGTATTAATTACTTAATAATTTTCAGTCATCAAAGTGAGCCATCCTACTTTTAAAATCACTTGCTATGACAACTAATAAAAAGTTTAGTATCACGAAATTCTTGCAAAACTTTAAAAGACATTATTGAAGAAGAAAAAAATTGAATGTTTCATATCATTATAAAATAATTATTACACGATTATGGTCTCCGGTCTGAAAAAACCT
>NW_015505671.1:733842-770687 GCF_001515645.1 Sinocyclocheilus grahami
AAAAACTTTACTGAGTCTGAAATTGAGGTCCTGCTGGCGGAGGTAGAGGTTTGTGTGGGGATGCTTTTTATTTAATAATGTGTAATTATTCTGTAGACAAAACAATGTGTGTGTGACTATTATCAAAAGTACTATTCTAGAAACAACATAATAATCATTAAAAAAATGATAATAATAGTAGCAGTAGTATTAATTACTTAATAATTTTCAGTCATCAAAGTGAGCCATCCTACTTTTAAAATCACTTGCTATGACAACTAATAAAAAGTTTAGTATCACGAAATTCTTGCAAAACTTTAAAAGTTTCATATCATAATAAAATAAACTATTACACGATTATGGTCTCCGGTCTGAAAAAACCTGCATGTGATTTGGCATGTCTTTATATTTACACAGTTTACTAATGCTGCTCAAATGTGCCATTAATGTACTGACACAAAAATATATAGTGTATTTTATACAAATATAACTGATGTAAATGACAAAAACAAAGTTTAAGGCTGATGTCTCTATTCATTTTCACAGAAGTAAAGCAGATGTTATAAATAAAAGCAGTTAACAATGTTATTGAATAGAATATATTAAAAACCGTTATTGCACAACATATGCCTATTCTTAGGCTACACAGACAAAACAGTCGGAGATGCGTTTATGCATTTTTTCCCTTCTATTTTACGCATTAGTAGTAAATCAAGACTTCGCAAGTTCTCTTGTAAAATAAAATAATGAAAAAACAACATGGAATAAACTGTGTACAGAAAGCGAATATAGGCTATAAAGAACTCTCAACATTAGGCTACTAAAAAGGTCAGTTTAACTTCGCAAAAACTCCCGTTAATAAAAAATCTGACTACACTGCATTAATATCTTACACTGCATCTTTGTTGTTTATGATGAATTCAGTGCTTTTATTATTATTGCAGCTTAGATTTTCAAATAGCTGCAGTACTCCGACTTTGCCACAAGGAAAAGTGCGTACGCCTGCTCAGAACCTGACGTGACGATAAGTACTATTCCACGTGAAAGACTGTTTTTATAAATATGAACGTTGCCGTGGATTTTAGCATACGCACACATTTTGAGGCTCCTGGACTCCACCTCGGTCCTTCGACCCATCGGCTCCGCCTTGGCTCCTAGCTCCCTCGTCTCCAATGTGGCCCATCAGTGCACTGGCTCCACCGGGATCCCTTGTCCCTCTGGCTCCAACTTGGTCAGTCATCGACCATCCACCGCCTCGGGACTGTGTTCCCTTGTTTGTTTCCATGGTTTTTGATTAATTAGCTCCACATCTGTTTCAGTTCTCCCTAATTACATTTCCAGTACTTAAGTCCTGTGTTCTGCCCTGGTCCTTTGTCTGCTATTAGTTGTGTCAGTCTGTTGTGCTTCCCTGCTCCTTGATGCCTTCCGTTTGCTTTGTGGATTATAATTAAAGACTGTCTATTGGATTACTCCTGCGCTGTACACTTTTACCAGCCACAAACCGTTACAGGTGGTGCTGTGTAGTAAGGCCACAGTTTAATCTTCTCATAAAATGGAAGATATCTAGCCTTGCAATAGACTTCCATGGCCGAAAAAGATTTAGCACCACAGGTGCACCTGTGAAGGGGGGAAAATCAAAAAGCATGCATTTGATTTCATTTCAACACACTTTTCAGCAATCCTACAGTAATCCCGGTCAACATAGATAACCTCAGGTAGAGGTCTGCATTCCCGCGTGTCACGGTCTTGCCGTGTTTTTGTTTTTGTTGTCTTTTTGTTCTTCATCTGAGGATGTCCGTTTGTGACTGGCAACACCTGTCTGCAGATATTTAAATATCTGTTTGCTAACTAGCACACGTGGGAGTTGTTCTGTTGTTTTGTTCTTGCTCTTGCTCTTGCAGGAATGGGCACAGGTGGCAGTTGTCCTTGGTTTGGAACTTCAACACCACCAGATCCTCGCTATTCAGTTTGTAGTCATGGATGCGATCGTCGGCGTTTGAATGTTTATTCTATTTTCCCTGTTAAGTCTTCCCCTAGAGATTTATATTAAAATATACTTTTGCAACGTATTTCTTTATGATCGCCCTTTTTTGTTGCAGTTATGAGCCGAACTGTAACAAAATTGGGGGCTCGTCCGTTTCAAAATTTACGTTTTTTTTTCTCATTGACCGTGTTGGGCAGTAACGCGTTACTGTAATTTGATTACTTTTTTAGTAACGGAGTAATTTAACGCGTTATAATTTTCAAAATAGTAATTAGAGTATAGTTACAAGCCGAGGTCTCTATAAGTTACTGACAGAAAGCAGTGATTTCTAATCTAGATTGTAAAAAGGATGTAGCTTACGCACTGTCGAGTCAAGTGTCAGTGGATTAGAGACCTGCTCCCGCGAGACCCGGCGCAACAGAGTGCGGACCGGGGCAAGACTTGATAGGTGAGTGCAAAGACTTGTGTATGTGCGGGATGCGGGAGAGTAAAATGATTCACGGGACTCCCGCAAAATAGATATATCTAAACATAAAATATCTAAAACAAATTGTTATTCATCTATTGCACAAAAGCAACATGAACTAATAATATAAAATATAAACGATTAAAAGGTGCAAGCGTATGCAGAGTTTCTATTTAGGCTATAACATTGCTGCAGCAATTGCTGCGTTGAACAATGCAGTGCTGAAATTTGCGTGCTCACGAATCCTCTCATTATAACACACAAATTGTAGGCATTATGAAAGATTCATTATGCATATATTTATGGTGTTATAACAGATTTGTGAGATTGCGATGAACTGAGATGTCTTTTAGAGACTATAAATGCAGCACTCTTTGCTGGCATTCTGCCGAACCATGCATGCAGCAACTGCTTGCTTTAGTTAAAAATAACAGTGTTCTGTGAATGTTGATGCTTTTATTACAAATATTTATCGGGAGCGTGTATGCTGGGATTGCATAAATTTCATGGAGAAAAAAGTAACAGAACTTGATGACTGAATCATCAATAAATCACCATCTGATCAGTTTGTGTTCTCGCAACTTTTGCTATAGCAAATGCGCTTCAAAAATACAGTTACACCAGCCAGAGAAAAACTTACTGGAACCCAACTAAAGCAAGCACAAACTTTATTATTTTCAATAAAACAGCACCAAGGCTTCCTGGGGTGTATTCCAGAAAGGAGGTTCAACAAACTCTGAGTTAAAACTTGAACTCTGAGTTGATTTACCTTGAGATTGGAAACTCTGAGTTTTCCGTTACAGAGCAGCTGAACAGAGTAAGTTAAATCCACTCTGAGTAGGTTGACTCTCGGTGCGTTCCAAACAGGATATATCGCCCTCCGAAGGTCACTTCGGAGTGAAAACAATCATGGCCGCCATATTGAAGGGTCGTTCCAAACCGAAGTGCTCAAAACTGGCCACTTCAAAGAGCCCTTCGGAATGAAGGATTTCGAAGGGTACAACTTATGGACACTTCGGGCTCCCATGATCCTTTGCATGATGACGGCGCCTCCGTGTGGGCACGTGATGACGATGCAGAAGGGCACTTCAAGAAACAGTTGTTTGGTCCCCTACACCCTTCAATCCTTCGAAGCTCTCACTCTGGAGGGTAAACCCTTTGAAGGGATCAGGGCACAGGGATGAGCCCTTCCAAATGGAACGCAGGGTCTGAGTTTAGCGCATGCACCACGACTATGAAAAGCCATGATAAATGGAGCTCCGAAATTACAATTCCCCATGGCAACAGCTCCCGCCAAAAAGACTTCTGCATACTACGGAACATGTAAGTTTAATTCTAAATCAATGTTATCAGTTGAAAACTGGTAGAAAGGTAATTTATTGAACTAATATTCATTTTCATGGTATCCCACGGGCAAAAAAAGAAAAAAAAACTATAAAAACATAATTCAATCAGGTAAAGCTTCAAACGTGAAATGGGTGTAGGCTAATGTTACATGACTTTACAAATATTTGACATTCAATAAATATCATTCAGTGTATATATATTTCAATGTGCAGTAGCTTTTTCCACATAGTCTAATGCTTTTTCACATAAATAAATGTTCTCTAATCCAACATGCTACATTGCATAATTAGGGTAATGAAAAACATTTAACTTCTATTCAGTAGCCAACAGCAAGAAGGCAGAGACTCGTAAAATGGGAGGAAAACCTGCACCAGCATCACTGAGAGATGAAGAGGAAATGGCCACAATACCAATATTAAAATCCAACAGGGAAAAAAACTATTTGTTGCTTTTGTATTTGTAGAACATAAAGATGACCAAATAAACTGTGAATAATTTGTGTTTATTTAACAGCTGTGGTGGTGGTTACGGCATAGAAATCTCGCACTACCCTTCCATCTGGCATCCTTCCATTCCATACAGTAATCAGTTTCATTTTTGGAAGGTGCGATGGTGAGAATATGTGTGTAATCAATGCATCCAACCACACTGGAAATCCTAAAGGAAATGCTAATTATTAGGTTACTTAAAGATCGCAATCAGATGTTATCAAGTGAACGCCATGTAAAAATGGTACCGTTCAAATAGATATGCATGTGGATATGGCAAAATAAATATATTAAATTTAATTAAATTAAATCCTCTCCTGATGTAAATGTAACTCCCCGCAAATTAATGCAGCCTCTTCATCTACAGGATCCCTTATATAAAGAGAAGACATTTGTCACATTTACAGTGTCTGCATGATGAAAATGAAAGTAGTCCAGTGAGAAAAATAATCTTGTTTCCATTTTCATGAAGATTATTTTTCTTACCCCGCTGGCAATTCATTTTACTTGTTTACCCCAGGAAACAAGACTAAATATTGTATATATATTTTTTATATAGAATGCATCATGATTTAAGAATTTTTAGATATTTGTATTTGAAATAAGGTAAAAATCTCAGCAATAAAAGCCATTTTTCCAGCGTGAATGAATGAGGTATTTAAACATTGCTTACACTTTAAAAAAGGGGAGGAGACTGAAAGAAACTCTGGGTTTACCAAAGAAAACCTGGGGGGTATTCCAAAAAGCAGGTTATGTGACATACCCGGGTATGTTTGAGGATAAGCAAGCGGATAACCTCAGCTTTCGGTTATGCAGCCTCTTCATCTACAGGATCCCTTATATAAAGAGAAGACATTTGTCACATTTACAGTGTCTGCATGATGAAAATGAAAGTAGTCCAGTGAGAAAAATAATCTTGTTTCCATTTTCATGAAGATTATTTTTCTTACCCCGCTGGCAATTCATTTTACTTGTTTACCCCAGGAAACAAGACTAAATATTGTATATATATTTTTTATATAGAATGCATCATGATTTAAGAATTTTTAGATATTTGTATTTGAAATAAGGTAAAAATCTCAGCAATAAAAGCCATTTTTCCAGCGTGAATGAATGAGGTATTTAAACATTGCTTACACTTTAAAAAAGGGGAGGAGACTGAAAGAAACTCTGGGTTTACCAAAGAAAACCTGGGGGGTATTCCAAAAAGCAGGTTATGTGACATACCCGGGTATGTTTGAGGATAAGCAAGCGGATAACCTCAGCTTTCGGTTCCAAAATCGGAGGTTATTTCAGGGTATTTAAGTAACCATAGTAACTTGCTCTCTGAAGATAACCTGCTCCGGAGCAGGTTATGGTCCAGGGTTAGTTCACTTCAGCGCTATCAGCACACGTGTGATCTACTGACGAGCCTTTAGTGGGCGCGACAGATAGCGCACAGCCACACAACATTATATAATATTACAGTATGTAATATAGCCTATTATATATATATATATTTGTATGATATGTTAATAAAGAAGCGCTAATATAAGTAATAAATAAGGTAATATATTATTCTAATATGGTTATTATTTATTTTATTTTATATATATATATATATATATATATATATATATATATATATATATATATATATACACTGTATATATATTTGTATATGTTACTGATGAAGTGCTAATATAAGTAGGCTAATAAATAAGGTAATATATTATTCTAATATGGTTATTATATTTATTTTATTGGCATATATAACAGTTATCTGTATAAATTATAAAACACTATGACAAGGTAATGTTTAATTTATTATATTATATATATTTAATTATTACATTTTATATTATCATCTCACACATGGATCGACATTTTCTATAATGTCTAAATTCTAAATCAAAACACATCTGCTATGACTTAATATATAATTAGCATCAAACAAACAATATAATTCATATTCTCAAGGATTAAAGATTAAATGGAAAAAAAATAAAAATGATTGCACAACCATCAATTAGGTGGCGATATGCACTAAGCATGTAAACGACCATTGAACAAAAGAAGAAAGAAACAGCATGGCACACTTTTTCTTAGCGTCTGTTTCCATAGTGACTCATCGATTCGTTGCTTTGTTGAGAATGTCTTGAGTTTTAACCAGGAACATACTCTGAGTTACTCCCGGACGCGTTTTTGGAACCACGTACCTCGAGTAAGCAAGATTTGGGGTTAATCAACCGAAAGTTCAGGGTTTAGCTGACGGTAAGTTAACCGTGCTTTCTGGAATACACTCCTGCTCTCTCTTAGCTTCACAGAGTAAGTTACTATGGTAACTTACCGAGAGGTTTAGTTTTGTCTTTTATTGGAATCGAAAACACTGAGTTTCCCTTTTCTGGGGTTAACAAACTCTGAGTTTCCAACAAAACCCGCTTTCTGGAATACACCCCTGCTGTGTTAACAGAAAAATGTCAAACAAATTTAGTATTTTGACAAGACGAATAAAAATAGCTAATAGGTATTATTTTTTTTCTCTCTGCAACACTTTTTCCTATTGTGTTGTAAATGTTAAACAAATTGTATCCTGACAAGACGAATAAAAATAAGAAATACAATTTTTGTACAACATTTTTATTTTCTCTGACACTTTTTTTCCTACTGTGTTGCATAAAATATTCAACAAATTTTGTGTCTTAAGATAATTCATATAAATTCAAGTCAAAGTCAATCAATTCAAGACTCTTGACAAGACAAATAAAATAACACAATTGTGCATTACAATTTAATATAACACAAATGCACACTTTTTCATCAGTATGATGAAATTATATCTATTCCAATTACTTAACATGGATGGTTGAAAATAAACCTCATGCTCAAACCTTCATATATTGTACCTTCTTCGTAGAATCCATCTTGAGGATTCGGCCATAGGTGGAGGTAATCACCCCCTACATCTCGTCCAGATGGCTGAGGATGACGTTGGAGTGGACAGTCTCAAACCACTGGGCGAGTGGAAGTGGCCTGAAGGGTGCAGGTGCAGAAAAGGCAGGTGTTGTTGCAGATTGGACCAGGACAATCTTTCTCAAATGATGCTCACAGTCAGAGAGGACCTGGATGGTCTGTCGTGCCCACTCCTCACTGTGGACTTCTTCTACTGCTGACTGGAGGTAGGAGGAACTGTTGCCGCTGGTCCTTGGCCTGAGGAAGGTCACACATTTCCTGTCCAGGGCTAGCTGAGTGGTCAACACTGCTGGAAATAGGGTCCTGTGTGCCACATCCAGTTGTGAAAGGATGTCCTGGGATACTGGCAGCCTGCATGCACTGCAGCGTGCATAGTCCCCACCCACCAGGTAGTAGCGGCTATCCATGTTGATCACCTCCCTGACCTTCACACTGTGGGCATTTAAGAGGAATGCCCCACATCCTCATTGGTGCCCGCAAGAACATCCTCTGTCGGAAGTACCACCCGGGCTCAGGAGGAGATGGCTTGGGCTGCATCGGTGTATAAAACCAGTTTGCCTGGATCTTCTGCCTCAGCTGACCTGTGGACTCATAGAGGCACTTGGCAGTCCACACCCAATTTGCTGGCTGGAGGACTCTCTTGAACTGACTGGGAAGAAAGCTCTCCCAATCAGTAATAGCCTGCACTGTAAAAAATTATTGTGATTTTAACGGTAAAAGACTGTACAAATACCACAGTAAAAACCTGTTAAATGATTAACAGTAAGTTTCCTTACTATATACCAGGGGTACTCAAATATAAACTTGAAAGGTCCACATACCAAATTTCCATTCAGTCTGAGGTCCGGAAAAGTGACGGTCAAATTCCAAATAGAGAACTCCAACAAAAAAAGGCAATCCCCAAAACTTTAGAACCATACACAAAAAACAACATGGTAGGCCTTTTAGTGTGAAAGGTGACACCTTCTTTGTGCCACCAGTTGTTTAAACTTGCGCATAAAAGGTGTGAGGGCCAGGCGGAGGCACTGATGTAAGTGTTCATTGGTGAGTGTGCTGCGGTATGCGTTTTTCACCATGTTCATGGTTGAAAAGGCAGATTCACAGCAGTACGTTGAGGGAAACGTGAGAATTTGAAGGGCCATCTTCTGCAGGAGAGGAACACCTGCTGCAGTTACCATCTTCGTCCAGAAGGTGACAGGGTCACAGCGAGATTCCTGCAGTGCTAGGTTTTCTTGGAGATCAATTAGCTCTGTTTGCAGAGAAGCAGCATTGGCCCATGGGAAGACTTACGTGGCTTCAGTTGAGAATTCTGCAATACTTTTGACAAGAAATGGATTTTCGATGCACAACAAGACTTGTTTTCTCAGAGGGAAATCTTCAAAGCGAGTTTGGACATTTTTAATCAGCTTTTCCAGGAATTCAGCATAATTGTGATGGTGATGTTTTCCTGCAGTCTGATCCAAAAGTCTTGGGAAATGAAGCAGGTTCTGCTGTAAGTCACATTTGAACACCTCCAGCTTCCTCTGGAAAGCATGGACAGCTGACATGAGGCCACACACTGTGCTGTTTTTGCCCTGGAGCTTCATATTAAGGTCATTGAGATGGGAAGTAATGTCAGTTAGAAAAGCAACAACTTCCATTTCCTCTTCATCATGAAATTCACAAACGGTTTGGCTTTTGCACTTTTCTGATTCAACAGAAATGTCTCCAGCTCTTTCCGCAGTGCCCAAAACCGCTCCAGTACCTTGCCTTTACTAAGCCACCGGACATTGTTGTGAAGGAGCAAATCATCAAATGTTGCATTCACCTCTATTAGAAATGAGCGCAACAAACGTGAGTGAGTAGTGGTGACGTTGCTATAGCGATGCTGTTACAGCTGCTGTGATTGGACATAGATGAAGCAGCCAAACCGAGTAGAAGCCTCAACGATATATAGCGCGGAATCACAATTGTGCTCTCCATTGAAAACTAATTTTGATTATGATTAAATTAGCATGTTGGTTTTGGCGCGTCGGTCCAGATTTAACCGTGTCTGGGTCCGGATGCGGACTGGAGTCCGCCTATTGAGTACTCCTGCTATATACGGTGAATAACTGTAATAGATCTAACCTTTGTTTTCGAGAAAGTAGCCTCAGAGTCAACACTCATAGACTGTGTCTGAAATCACACCCTAAACCCTCATTCACTATTCCCTACATTAGTTTACTAATAGAGTCCACCTGACAGAGAGAATGAAAACTAATGAGTGAATTCAACCAATGATGAACAGTTTCTGTTAACAAGCAGAATCACTGAAGGAAAGAGCAAGAAACAAAACTACAACTGACTTCAGCCACAGCCTTAAATGAAATCAACTGAAATAAAACAGCAGATGATGATTAAACAACTCTACAAACAACATTACCAGCTTCACTCATTACTAACCAGACTCACTTTATTTCTGTCATATATCTACAAAACATTTTTGAGAATTAACAGAGGTGTATATTGTATTGAAAATGTTTTGTTTGACCTCACCATTGGCGATCGGTGGTTGCTTTAGTTGGTTTTTCTCTGCTGTTATAACTGTTCGTAAAACACACTAGTTATGACAAGAAAAGCTGAGAGAAATAGCAAAGAACTGGTTTTAATAGCTATTAATTATGATGTAATGATCATTTAATGATGTGATTTATGATCTCAATTTGTGTCTAACTATATGGGCAAATAAATTTTGTTTATGGTACTAAAATTACTCTACAAGATATATTAACAAACTATTGTGAAGGAATTTTAAAAGTTTTATGCACAACACTACAATACCTTTTAGACACACACAGACATCAAGAATCAGCACATGAATCTCAACAATGGTGACTCTTAATAAAAAAAAATATTTTTTTAAATCATGCATGCTGGGTGCCAGCACAAAATTATTTTTTTTAATTTTTTAATTTTTTATTTTTTTTATCGTCCCCAATGTTGAGATTCATAAGCTGAATGTTGATGTCTGTGTGTGTTTAAGTTCTGCCGTAGTTCAAAACTTTCATTTGTGCATATAGTGCTTAGGACTGTTTCACAATGATTGATTCCAGTAGTATCAATTGTGCAACTCAAGAGTATTAGTAATATTTCACACACACTTAATAAGAGTTTAAACATTAAGGGTGATCAGTGAATCTAGTTCATGATGGTCTTGACATCACAAACACCAGTTTTATCTAATCACAGATAATTTTGGCTTTTCTTGCTATAAAAACTGCGTTAAATAGTAACAGCTAACTAAATCAACCAAAGAAAAAAGACTTTTTAAAAAGTCAAGGTTCAAGAGCCCAACTAAAGCAAACACTGATCGTCATTAATTTGACGATCATTTCATTGACTTCAAATTAAAGTACAACACCTAATATCTCAATAAGAGCTTTTGTACACATATGACAGAAATAAAGTCACACTGGTTAGCAAGAAGCTGGTGGAGCTGTTTAATCCTCCTCTGCTGAGATCTTGATACATTTAATGTGTTTTATTTTCAGTTGATTTCATCTTTGGCTTTGGCTGTAATGCCGAGTTCACACTGCACGATTTTAGCCCGATTTTTCACTCGCCGACAGGTTTTGCGAAATCACCAGCAAATGCCCGAAATCTGAGGCAAATCGGTGCTCGTTCACGCGAGTGACAATCACGCAGTGTGAATTATCAAAGACGCGATCTGAGGGAATCGCCGACGCCCTCAATTTTTGGGATGCTAAATATCTGGAGCTGTCGGCGATTCACAATCACACTGTGTGCAATGAGTTCTGACTGAAAAACACATCGGCGATGACCTACAGCCAATGAGAGACCAAGATACAGGGCAGCGGGAAGTTCGGCGAGGAGTTATATGAAACGTAGTTTGCGGACCAGTTTTGCCAAATCTGCGATTGCTGCCGGTTGTTTTTTATGCCAGCAGGTTGAAGCGACCCCAATAACGTGATATTTAGGCCCTGGAATGTGAATTGTACCAGGAGAACCCAGCCAAAAAAAATTGTATTTTACCCCCGGAAAGCGATTTTTACTGGGGGACCCCCTCGAAAGCAATTGGGCTATTTTCAGGCTAGTTTTGAGTAGTAATTGGGCAGGTTTTGTAGCGAAATCCTGGCAACCCTGCACCAGACAGAGCTGTCGGCGATTCTTCCTATGGTGAAGTCATGCAGTGTGTAACCTCCTGTCGCCGATCCATCGTGCAATGTGAACGCAGCAACAACTGAATGCTACCCCAGATAGTCACGCAGTGTGAAAACAACGGCGATCCGACGAGTTTGATAATCGTGCAGTGTGAACTCGGCATAAGTTGTGTTTCTCTGCTCTTGTTTCTCTTTCCTTCAGTGATTCTGCTTCTTAACAGTTTTGTTTTGTTTACTGTGTGGAGACGTGCTGGTATCGCGTTTGGTCTCGTTCTGTATCGCGTATCTTGTCAGTGTCTGCGCTTGCTTGGCCATTTGTGTCCAGCAGAGTTAATTTAGTATTTTGTTAGACGGGTATAAAAAGTTTATAAAGCTTAGTTTACCGCGGCAGCGGTCGCGTGACGGCCTCCTCATGTGAAGACCGAAGAGTGTAAAGACCAGCGACTCTTTCCTATTACTTGTTTCACTCCTGTTTCAGTTTTCATAACCATTTCTTACTATGTGTAAGTAAGTTGTTGTTTTTTAGCACTCATGTTTGCCAGTGTTCTTTTTTTAGGATTACTGATAAACTACTGTCGTTTGATTTGTATTATTTGTATTTGTTATTTATTTTAATTTGAGTTAAATAATGTCTGAATTTATTATGTCTGTATAGGTCTTTTATTAAGTTTTTAGTTTTATTTAATTTGAGTTAGTTTAATACTTCAACAAAACTAAACGGAAATGAAATACTATATATATTGAATTTATAAATGTGTGTGTAATATATATTTATATGTATGTGTGTGTGGTTGTACATACACATATGTAGTTGTTTATTTTGGTGTTTGGCTTAGTGTTATGTTAGAATCATTATTATACTCTTATACCTTTTGTTCTTTAATATTTTGAATTGTTTTTAGCTTTATTTTTAGTTTTTCATTTAAATGTTAAGTTTTGAAAATGTGTTGTATGCATTTGTAATTTTTATTTAATTTCTTTATTTTTTAAAATGTGTATAGGTAGTATTTATAAAGTTTTAGCTTTTAGTTTTGGATCTGTTTTTAGTTGTTTTAATGCTACAATTGATTGCTTCTGTTGTCCTCACTTTAAGTCGCTTTGGATAAAAGCGTCTGATAAATATCTAAATAAATAAATAACAGTTGTTCATCACTAATGCTCAATCCTCATTTAATTATCTCATTAACTTCATCACCGCTTCAGTGTCACTTCAACACTCTGTAGTGTGGACACATATAAGTGCTCTTTAAAACTGAGGATTTTGCTGTGGGATTAAAGGGGTTAAATGTGTGAGATGAAGAAAAACACACTGTAAAATGTATTTTTAACAGAAATATACTGTTAATTTAATTTACGGAAGCAAACTGTAAAAAACAGTAGATTACTGGCAACCACAGCTACCGGTATTTCACCGTAAAATCGAGAAAAAACCCAGCTAAATACTGTAAAACCTAACAATCAACTTCCTCTTGTGTTTTGTGGGTCACCATTGTGCTGGAGAGCAGAGCCTGTGTTTAAGTAAAGGACAGAGAGGGAAACACTGATGTTATATTGCTTGTAGCTTTATTTAAAGGCAGTAATTGTGTAGTTATTGATGCAGTGTGAATCTCTTCAATAATTTCAATCACACATGAATGTGTGCTGCTGTTATTTGCAAGAGATTTGAGTTGAATTGATGCTTTTAATGACTTTGCATAAATCAGTAGGTTTGTCGTCGTGGACTTAAGCAAAATAGTTCTCAATACCAATATGCTTGCGCTACTTAAGCATTATAAATATTAATCAACCTGGTGTACACTGTTCAATTGATTGACTTCAATATAATCAGTTTGTAAAGAAATCCGTGATCTCCAAATGAGTTATAATTAAATGAATGATATTAAAAACTTTTGAAATGATATTACAATGCTAAAACATTAAAAAAGAATATATTTTATATATTTTTATTGCTGTATTGTTGTCCAATTAAAACAAATAGACAATTGAATTTGTTTCTCTTATCATAATGCATAGAATAATAGGCCTACTTCTATAAAGAGACCTTTTTAGACTCATATTTGAGAAGAGTGTCACCAGATCGTCCACCTGAGCCATTGGTGCTTGGACCCCAATAATCTGCTTGCGGCTATATTTCACTGTATATTTCATTTTACCCAAGAAGATATAGGAATATGTAATTCAGTGGTGTTTGGGTTGAGCCACAGAGTGCCGCCTGCAGGGATGAACTAGCTTCGCAGCACAATGCTGGATTATCCGCTGCACTCATTTCAGTTCAGTCGGCCGTGAAACCGACAGGTGCAGGTGCTTTGTGCTGTGCTGCTAAAATGCGCAAAACGCGGATTTTTTTCTTATGCTAAACTAATACTTTGAATCTCGAATGTGATGTGAGAAAAAGAGTGCCACTGTTTCCATCTTGATAAATGAGCGTTTAAAGCGGCATCATGTCTCCTGCGGCGCATCATATCCAGCGAGCGCTCATCTGTTCTGTTCTTCTCTGGATGTCGACGCGCTCCTCTTCAACATCCGATCTCAAATCCAGAATATCTGGCGTGGAAGAACTGCTGGAGGAGTTCCGTAAGCAGCTACAGCAGGATGAGTCGGACTCGAGGGAGGATGAGGAGGATGGAGACCGCTGTATCAGTGGCTTCAAGGCGGCGGAGGAGCGCATCATCCGCGCCAGCGCGTCCATCGAGCAGGGCGCCGCGTTCTTGTCCGCCCCGCAGAGGGTGTTCAGCTGGAGGGACTGCGCGCACGCCTGCTGCTCTCACCCGCACTGCACAGCCGCCATCATCCAGGAGGACCTCAAGCAGCCCGATGACAGTTTGCGCTGTTATCTGTTCAACTGCACGTACAGGGGCAGGAGTGTGTGCTCGTTTTCCTTTCAGCCGGGATTCAGCACCTACAGTCGGGTGGACAACAGCAGCTCTAGACACCATGAGCCCAGCCTTGATTCTGCTGCCACTGACAGCCCAAGCACTTCAGCCGGGAGACCTTCATATGGGATGGATGAGGGTGGGTTTCTCCGATTGTAGTCATCAGGGGCCGCGTACTGAATGGGTCGGGCTAAGAAAGACGAAAATTTTGTTTTGTTGTTGTTTTGTATCGAATGCAAATCATTTATTGATCATGAGCCCAACATTCAATCTACCTGAAGGAAGACGTCTTTCACTATTGTAATTTAATGGTGTGTTAAATAGAGAGAGGGGGAAGAAAATAATAACCTCTAGGGTATTCTTAAACTTGGACCTCATTACTGAAGTAAAAATTCCAGCAGCAGAAACAGCCCACACTCTCTAAGTTGACTTTAATTGAAAATATGCAGTTTCATTCATTCATAGGCTACACTCTAAAAAAAAAAAGGTGCTTCAGCGGTTCTTCAGCGGTTCTTTGGAGTGGTTAAGGTGCTATATAGCACCACTACCGTATAAAGAACCTGTTAAGCTCCTGTATGGTTCTTCAGCGGTTCTTCAGCGGTTCTTTGGAGTCGATGAGGTGCTGTATAGCACCACTACCGTATAAAGAACCTGTTAAGCCCCTGTATGGTTCTTCAGTGGTTCTTTGGAGTCGATGAGGTGCTGTATAGCACCACTTCCGTAAAACCTGTAAGCCGGTGTATGGTTCTTCAGCGGTTCTTTGGAGTCGATGAGGTGCTGTATAGCACCACTACCGTATAAAGAACCTGTTAAGCCCCTGTATGGTTCTTCAGCGGTTCTTTGGAGTTGATGAGGTGCTGTATAGCACCACTACCGTAAAACCTGTAAGTATGGTTCTTCAGCGGTTCTTTGGAGTTGATGAGGTGCTATATATCACCACCGTAAAACCTGTAAGCCCCTGTATAGTTCTTTAAAGGTTCTTTAACTCTCTCTTAGTCTCTTAGTTTAGTTGGGGAAAGGGTTAAAACAACGTTAAAATACAGTCTATTTCTTGAAGATATAATTTTTTTTGCCCTCAAGGCCCCCATACGGAAATATTCCAGGGCCCCCACATGAGACCTTTGACCTCAGAAAAAAAGGACCTCTCCACAAACAGCAACACCAACTTCACACATTACTAACCAGTTAGACTTTATTTCTGGAGTATCTAAAACAGAAGTTCTTTATTGAGAATTAAAGTTTAGATGTTTTTTTTCAACTTACCGTTTTGGTGAACAGTGTTTGGTTTAGTTGCCTCTTGACCCTTGACTCTCGTTTTAAGTTTAAAAAATAAGTTTCTCTTTGGCTGTTACAATAGTGTTTATAAAGCACATATGTGATGGCAAGAAACCTATGGTAAAATCATTTCATGCGTATGAGTCGCTGGCTTGCATTTAATCAAAATCTGTAGTTCTTATGAGTTCTATATTATTGCAGTTCTACGATACTACGTGACAATGTGAGAAACTTGTATAAACCACTTTTAGAATTATGGCTCATAAAGAGGTTTCAGTTCTGTCACTCATAGACATGAAGAATCAGCATGTGAATCTCAGCAATGGGGACAAAGTATTCTGATCATTTTGATATGATTTTTGAACATCACAAAACAGGGCAGTAAAAAGTCACAACAAAAATATCAGCAAATAGTAAGAATAAGAGAAAATACTAAGACAATGCAGCTGCATAATATATTCATGTCGCAATGCATGCTGGGAGCCATGGATGAGTTATGATTGGTGCACCATTGTTGAGTGCTATATGTGCTATAAGTGCTATATGGCACCTCTTATGGTTAAACATGGCACCATTTGACAAAGGTGCTATATAGCACCTGTAAAAATAGGTGCTAAACAGCACTAAAAGTGGTTCCCCTATGATTACAAGCCAAAGAACCGCTTTTGGTGCTATATAGCACCTTTTTTTTTAGAGTGTATGGTTGCCATAAAATTTTAGTTCAAAAATGTAAGTGCCATTGCTTTATTGACTGACGTTTCATAGACGTTCAGTTGTTATGCTTTCAAATTTCTCCTAAATTACTACATTACTTGTGCACTCACAATTCTGTAGCCTAATGGTACAATTAACTCACACATTTTTTTGTGTGACATTAAAATTCGTTTTTAGAATAATTGTACATAAATTAAGAAAAACAAATGTGATTTTTTTTTTCTGGGAACTTTTTAACTGCGGGCAGACACATTATGGTACAGTACAAATATTTTGAGTGTCCCTTATTCTGTCCCTTATTTCCTTAAAAAAAATTACAATTGTCCCTTATTTTCCATTTCTAAACTTTTAAAGATTTTTACATTAAAACGAAAGCTCTAGAAAATGAATTTGACAAGGCTGTAGAGAACAGTGCACTAACTAATTAATTAAATTATTTTAATATAGTCGGACATGAACTAAAGTGGGCCGGTCTAAGCATGAAACTCCAGGGCTGAAAATGAGTCCCACTCAGGCCCTGTCTTCATGTTACCCAGAGACATAATTATATAATGTACACTACCTTTTTTGAAAGAAACAAATACATTTAGGCTATTTGGCAAGGATGCATTAATCCCTTAAAGGGATAGTTCACCCAAAAATGAAAATTCTGTCATTAATTACTCACCCTTTATGTCGTTCCAAACATGTAAGACCTTTGGGTAACACTTTATAATAATGTTCAGTTGTAAGTCATTTATAAGTGATTAGTTACGACAGATTTGTAAATCGTTAGCATATTACTTAATAATCATTTGTGAATGTACAGTTATGTTTTGTAAGTGATTAGTTCATCATCATCTAATCACTTGTAAATTATTTATAACTTAATCTACAAAACATAGATAAAAAAAATTAACATATCACTTATTAATCATTTATGAATACATAGTCATGTTTTGTAAATGATTAGTTCATCATTAACTAATTGCTTGTAAATGACTTACAACTGAGCGTTATTATAAAGTGTTACCGACTTTTGTTCATCTTCAGAACACAAATTAAGATGTTTTTTGATGAAATCTGAGAGCTCTCTGACCCTCCATAGACAGCAACGCAACTGCAATGTTCCCAGGTCCAGAAGGACATTGGTGAAGTAGTCCATGTGACATCAGGGGTTCAAACGTAATTTTATGAAGCTACGAGAATACTTTTTATGCGCAAAGAAAGCAAAAATAATGACTTTATTCAACAGTTCTTCTCTTCCTCATCCGGTCTGCAGTGGTGCGCTGCCATTATGAAGAAAGTATCAGGACAGATGTGCAGCACAATGCACATGTGTTTACACGCGTAACATGCGGAAGCACGCGTATGCGTCGTGAGACTCTCCACAATGGCGGGATGAAGAGGAGAAGAATTGTTGAATAAATGAGTTATTTTTGTGTTTCTTTGTGTACAAAAACTATTCTCGTAGCTTCGTAAAATTACGGTTGAACCCCTGATTTCCCATGGACTGCTTTACCGATGTCCTTTCAATGGTTCTGGACCTGGGAACATTTTAGTTGTATTGCTGTCTATGCAGGTTCAGAGAGCTGTCGGATTTCATCTTGGACTTAAAAATTATCAAATGTGTTCTAATGAAGAAACAAAGTCACCTACATCTTGGATGCCCTGGGGGTAAGCAGATAAACATCACATTTTCATTTTTGGGTGAACTATCCCTTTAAGTGCCCCATTTCTGAACATAAACATGAAAGTGCACTATCCAAACTTAAATTGTTATATATCATGAATGTTTTGGAATCTTTTTTTAAAGAAGACAATCTGCAGATTATTGCAGAAGTGGAATAATTTCAAAATATTAAAGTATCATAAGGTTATATAGAAGTTTAAATTTACTGTAAAGAAAATGCACTGTACCAATTTTTATTTTATTTTATATAAAATAAGTATTTTTCAAAATATTTTTGAAACCAAAATTGCTATAAAATTAAGGTATTATGGCTAAATAAATTGTGTTCCAAATTTGAAGTTGATATAAAAAAATGAGGTTTTATTTAAATCTCGGGGGCAGTCATGGCCTAATGGTTAGAGAGTCGAACTTGTAACCTAAAGGTTGCAGATTCAAATCTCAAGTCTGGCAGGCAGTGTAGGTGTGGGGAGTGAATGACCAGCACCCTCTTCCACCCTCAATACCACGACTGAGGTGCCCTTGAGCAAGGCACTGGACCCCCAACTGCTCCCCGGGTGCCGCAGCATTGGCTCTGTCTGTGTGCGTGTGTTCACTTCTCACTGCTGTGTGTGCGTGCCCTTGAGCAAGGCACTGGACCCCCAACTGCTCCCCAGGTGCCGCAGCATTGGCTCTGTCTGTGTGCGTGTGTTCACTTCTCACTGCTGTGTGTGCGTGTGCGTGCATGTGTGGAGGGGTGAAATGCAGAGCACAAATTACAAGTATGGGTCACCATACTTGACGACACATCCTTTCCTTTCCTTTTATTTATTTAGTAATAACACAAACAGCCACCGGGTGTCATCAAAACTCCATTGAATTTCTTTTGATGCATTTATTTTTCTGTCACAAATGTCTACATTTCTGTCAATATCACATCTATCACAAAATACACAACATATGCAATCTTGAGATTCAGACCTTTCCAACGAAATGTATATTGTTAAGATTATAAAAAGTTTTGATTCTAAAAGACCATAATGCATTTTGTAATATGATACTTGACACGCCCACTAAGGGGGAGGAGACCACTAAAAGATTTTAAAGTACCATTTCCATGGCAACGCAATGTCCGATTTCAAAATGGTTTTCAACAGGGTTTTGAGGTTTTAAGCTTTCAAGTGGTATATATTTTATGATGATTACTAAAATATGTGATAGAGAAAGAGGACAACGAAGAAAAGAACGCCAACCGGCCGGTGACACTTAAGGGTTAAATTGATCAAAAGTGGCAGTAAAATATACATTCTTAAAGAAATTGTATTAAGTGCTGTCTTTTGAACTTTCTATGCATCATATAGGCTAACGCTGAAAAAGGATTTTAACATTGATTATAAAAGGAAATGTTTCTTGAACTCCAGATCAGCATCAGAATGATTTCTGAAGATCATGTGACACTGAAGACTGGAGTAATTATGCTGAAAATTCAGCTTTGTCATCAATAGAATAAATTACAAAATATGTTCAAACGGAAAAGAGTTATTTGAAATGTGAATAATATTTCACAATATTACTGTTCTTACTGTATAGATGCAGGTACAGCCTTAGTGAGCACATTCCTACAGACACCAAACTTTTGAACGGTAGTGTACAATTAAAAGTAGTCGACAGAAGTCTAAAAGAACTAAGTGTTTTTTTGTTTTTTCAGCTTCATAGCGTTACAAATAGGAAGTCATATATGCACTGTGTCTGAAGTCATTCTCAGTTTCTCTGTAACATCATGATTTTGTCTGTACCTGCATAGCTGTTGATTTTGAATGATATATTCTGTTATTATTTGGAAGTACAACGGCAGAGTTGGTGACTTTAGATGACTTTGAAGCTAGCAGATAGGATTTTTGATTTCATGGAGTCCTTAGGAAAAAACTTGTGTGATAGCTCACCCAAAAATCAAAAATTTGTCATCATGTACTCACCCTCATGCTGTTCCAAACCTGTATGAATAAAACAGTTGCTGGTAGCCATTGACTTGCAGTGTTTTTTTGTTTTTTCACACTAGCAGCTGATTGGTTAACCAACATTCTTTAAACTCTTGATTATGTTGGGTGATTTCTGCAGGTGACTCACCCAGGCCTGCTGAAACTCAGTGGTCTTAGAGAAGGCATTTATACCTTTGAGCTGACCGTCACCGACACGGCGGGACAGAAGAGATCTGACAATGTGTCTGTCAGTGTGCTCGCCCCTGCACCAAACGCAGAAGGTCAGAAATGATTTGTCTCTAAATCTTCCTTGTCTATTTTTAAAACAGTTACATGTAAACATGGATGATTAGTATTTGAATTGTGTGTGTGTGTGTGTACAGGTTTTTCTATTCTGGTGGGGACTTAAATCTGAATACACACAGACTCATGGGGACTTGTGTCACGGTGGGGACCTAAATTGAGATCCCCACGGGTAAACTAGCTAATAAATCACACAGAATGAAGTTTTTTGAAAATCAAAAAATGCACAGAGTTTCCTGTGAGGGGTAGGTTTAGGTGTAGGGTTGGTGTAGGGCAATAGAATATACGGTCTGTACAGTAGAAAAACCATTATGCCTATGGAGAGTCCCCACAAGGATAACTGACCAGACGTGTGTGTGTGTGTGAGTGTACGCATTTTTGTGACAAATGAGGACATAAATGTGTATAATGACAAAGGTATGACATAGGTATTATGAGGAGAAGGAGACTTTTCAGGACATTACCCCATGTCCCCACTTTTCAAAACGCTTATAAATCACACAGAATGGAGTGTATTGAAAATCTGAAATAGCAGAAAGTCTCCTGTGAGGGGTAGGTTTAGGGGTAGGGTTGGTGTAGGGCAATAGAATATACGGTCTGTACAGTATAAAAACCATTACACCTATGGAGAGTCCCCACTTTTCACAAAAACAAACCTGTGTGTGTGTGTGTGTGTGTGTGTGTGTGTGAGAGAGAGAGAGAGAGAGAGAGAGAGAGAGAGCTTGCATGTTAGGAATGTTAAAAACTACATATCTTCAAAATCAACTAGCTGGTGTGTTGTCTGAATGACTACTTGGGGTCAAGTATATCTAGGCTGGTTTAGGACCATGCTGACTGGGCATCCATTAGACGTGTTTTTAGAGCTGTTCATTTAGAAGCAAAATTGAATAGAGCAGAACACAGGGGTACTAAGAGTTTTTATGTTTAACCTCAAATTAAACAGCATTCAAAGAGAGATCTGGCACAATGTCTGTATCCATGGGTACATGGACTAACATTAAAAAAATTATAATAAAAATAAAGTCCGACTGTATTAAAATATATTGTTGAAAATAATCGATTCATTTCATGACAGTAAATGTTTTTGATAATGATTATGTTGTGTGATTATTTGTCTGGTGAAGGGCTAAGCAGAATATTTATATTCAAAAATGCAATATGCATAAAAGAAAATGATGAAACAAACCCAGAGTCTTGCAGTTTTTTTGGAGAATGATACAAAAATGAAAGAGTGCTTCTCTTTACGGGACTGTTTAGGATGTGTGTGAAGGAGAGCACACAATCTGGCAAACCTCTGGCAGTGTGAATACAGAAAACTACCAAAATGCTCTGGAATCTCAGTGTGAAATTGTTCTGAGATATAGTACATATAAAGTAGAAAATGATGCAGTAGTTAAAATATTCGTAATAATCTAAGATAAGAGTGATATGCTTGTAAATATGGGCCATGATAGCTGTTGGAAAGAAACATTTCATAAATCTGGAAGCTTTAGCTGTTATAATGATCTCTCTGAGGATGCAGCTGAAACCAGTTATGTTCAAATGTGAGGATCTTTCTAAGGTGACCACACTAATTGACAGGTCAAGTAGTCATCCATCCTGACCCACTTTTTGCATGTATATGTCCATACATTATTATATGTAAAACTGTATTAGTTTATTCATAATTCAGTGTCTTTAACACTGTTCTTTACTCCTGTACTTTGTTTTATATCAAGTGTCTTGAGTTTTTTTGTTTATGTATTGTTAGTAGTATTTTCTGATGTTCTGTCTGTTTTGTGCAATTACTTCCTGGCTGTTTTAATTGCTCTGTAGGGACTAATAAACTGTAAACTTCAACCTGAATCTATATGGATGTGACACAGCACTGTGTGTGTTTCTCTAAAGTGTGTACAGGTCACTGTTCTCGGTATCAGTTCATGTGTGATGATGGCTGCTGTATAGACATTGGTTATGCCTGCGATGGAAAGCAACACTGCCCTGACCGATCAGATGAAGATTTCTGCCAAAATTGTAAGCCTAAGCCACTCTCCTACCATCCTCTCAAAAGCCTTTTCAGAATCTTAATTACTTAAAGATAAATAAAAATGGTTGGGTCTGTTTTATAGTTGATAGTGGTCATAAGTCCAACCCCCCCTCTAAACATGGACCAGATGTACAAACTGAAGCAGAAGCCCAGACGCCCACAGAAATACAGCTCAATGATAGCCCTAAACCTGAACAACATCAACATTATGACTTCAGTTCGCAAGGTAAGACATAAGATACATCATTCAAAGACACATTTAAAGGTGCTGTATGTAGGATTGAGTGGTTGAACTAGGCATTGCAGTCCAAATTCAACATATTGGAGAGGGTTTTTTTCCACCCGGCCCCTCCTCCTCAGACTTGACGCACACGCAGGTTGCCAGATTGAGGACACCAACATGAACGAGCGCACTTGACGATGATTTAAATGAAATACGCTGTGTTTTCCACCAACTGGCAACCCGGGGTGCCGAAATACAATTGGGTAAACTGGCAGCGGGCGTGTTTCACAAACCAAAACAAAGACCGACATTCCGGCCCGGAACGCACATTTTCTAAGAAGTATAACTGACTGTAGCATTGTTTTTCAGATAAACAAGTATGCTAATTTAGCATGTTTCTTAAATTTCTGCAAACATATTATGGTATTTTTATGCTTTAGTAGAGTCATAAACTTACATACAGCACCTTTAAAGGAATGGCTCATCAAAAGTAAAATTAATTTTGTCATTATTTGCTCAATCTCATGTTGTTCCTTCAAATGTTTTGAAGAATGTTTATGCAGACACTATTGAAGACACAGCACACTGACTACTGAAAAACATTGCTTTAATCATGAGTTTACAAAATTCCTCCACTGCTTCCTTTCTCTTCCGGCAGCTTTTATTAACAAAGCCAGCCTCTCTATCTCTAGACATTTGATACTGTGAGAGCAAATGTCTCTCTCTCTTTGTGCCAGGTCCCTGTGCAGCACCCTCAGTGGTCGGCCCCTGTAAAGGTGTTTTCTCGCGCTGGTATTATGATTCTAAAACAGGAGATTGCCAGCACCTCCAGTATGGGGGCTGCAAAGGAAACCACAACAACTTCCTCCAGAAGTCTGATTGCATAAATGAGTGCATTCAGAAACCAAGTGAGACTTTTGAATATATAAATGACATTGCAGTTATTCAGTTGAGAACTCTGTGATACTAACAACTGTTCTGTTGCCATCTTTCAGCAGTAACAAAACATCAGGGCACTACAACTCTGTTACCCAGTGTGAAAACATACACACGTACGTACAACAATATTAGTTAAGAGTTAAGAATAGAATATTCTGTTTTCTTTATGCCAAGGTTGTCCGATCCTGCTCTTGGAGAGCCAGTGTCCTGCAAAGTTTAGCTCCAACACACTTGCCTGGAAGTTACTAGTGAGTCTGAAGGCCTTGATTAGCTGGTTCAGGTGCGTTTAATTAGGGCTGGAGCTAAACTCTGCAGGACAGTGGTCCTCCAGGAACAGGTTTGGACACCCCTGCTCTGTATGTGTGTGTGTGTATAAGTGCGCTCTCTGCATGTATATCGTCATTTTAAGGCTGCCTTCATGTGCTATCAGAAATTTCCTATTTCCCACTTATGAAGTCCTGATTACGAGCTTGTCACATTCAAGTGCTTTATTGTCGGAAAGAATTAAATGTAGCATATTAAATCAATCATATTAAAAAAATCACCACGCTAGATAGTCAGCTTGCTGACGATTTTGGAATTTCGGTCAAATATATGCGTATTTCACTGTTTATAAAACATACAATATGCTTCAAATGATTGTTCAAATATAGCCTATAAATACCATACTTTAGCGGCAAGACAAAGTCATGTAGTTGTGAAAAAAACTAATAAAGAAAGCATTGACAGCCAGTGTTGGGGGTAACGCATTACAAGTAATGTGAGTTACGTAATCAGATTACTTTTTTCAGTGTAACTAGTAAAGTAACGCATTACTTTTTAATTTACAAGAAAATATCTAAGTTACTTTTTCAAATAAGTAATGCCAGTTACTTTTTTCCCATTTATTGATTGGCAGCTCTCCTGTCCTCATGTTGAGAGAAATTGAGAGTAAGATGTTACTGTAGTTCTAGAATAAATGTGAACGTGCATTAATTTCATCTCACTTGCAAAAAAAAACAGATTCAGTATACCTCAAAATGAATAAAAGCCATGAAATGCAACTTAGAATATGACGCAAACCTGTAATAATTCTATGTTAAATAACACAAATGTTCTTTATGTATTTAATCCCATTTTATTAACCAGGTCTTTGCTTCTGACCTTCGAGGCTGATTCATTTCACTTTTGGTGTGAAAGGGCTCGGAAATTCTGGTATCAAAATTATAATTAGTAATTAAAAACCGATTAATTAATAATTAGAGTTTCCGAGTGGTAAATATGACTTGAGAGGCCGTTCATGTCTAATTTCTGAATAGGAAACTCGTATTTACAATAATTCTGATAGCACGTGAAGGCTGCATTAGTGCTTGAGCGCTTTAAAGTAGAATTGATTCTGATTGGCTGTCGTTCAACAGCTTAAACAACTTGTTGTGAAAGTGATTTCAGCAATATTGTTCCTCTGTTGCATTACATAAAGTTGTGGTCTGGACACTGCTATCCTTGTCCTTGCAGTGAATGGGCCTTTAGACTCTTTAATGGCCTTGTGTTAAATGTGCTCTTGATCAAATTTAATGCCTGCAGCATGTAATATTAAAAATAACTGTTGTTTTTTGTGCAGCTCCCATTGCTTCTGTCCATAAGGAAAAACTGCAAAATCCTCTCCCAGAGTCTCAGAATTCACTGCCATCGTCTAAAATACATCGTGCACTGGAAGGACACCCACCCCCCTGAATCAGGTCTGCTTTATCGTCCGAGTAACATACAGCACTAAATAAACGTCATTTGTACTTTTGTGTCTGTGTAGATTTTCTCAAATTCTTCAAGTGTCACTCTGTGTATGTGTGTGAAGGTGCGATCTTACCCCTGGCTTTGGGTCTGATCATCAGCGTTCTGCTCTTACTGATGGTGGGCTGCAGGCTCTGGCTTGTACGACGCAGACTGAAGAAAGCTTTGCCTCTCACCACAGAAGAGTCTGATTACCTCATCAATGGCATGTATCTGTAGCACAACAGCCACCTGCCAATCAACCCTCCAATCTGCTGCACCCTTTGTGTGACTGTGTGTGTAGAGGACACATAAGTTGGCAAAAGAATCTAATGCACAGCTAGTCAACCCTGCTCCTGGGGCCAGGTGCACCAGCTGTATATGTAAATTACAGCCTAGTTTTTTTTTTAAATTGCACCATTAAACTTGACGTTACATATAAAATAAATATTTCCTCCAACAAAGAATAATGCATTGAGTAAAACGGCTAATTGATTGAATTGCATCAGTAAGCTAATGTTTTACCCAGCAGACTCCAACGCTTAATACATATAATGTTGGCATTTACAAAGAGAGAACATTATGTGCATAAATGAGTTTGAAGCTCTTCAACATGAACCCAGATCTAAACAGTGCACCTCAGTGTGCATCCCTCCATGTTGGAATCCAAATGGAATCAATCATAATAAATAAATCTAATTTTTTTTAAATAGTATTTATTTATTGCTTAATTTCAAATACAGCTTATGAATGTTATTTACATATAAAAACACCTGTTATGTTTATTTTCATGAGTAAGTATCATATTCCAGTGTCCTTTTTAACATTAGTTACGTGAAGTAAAAGAAGTTCAAGTAAAAGAATCAACCTTAACAAGCCAATTCACCGCATTCCAACACAATTCTGTTCACAAATTTGAAGGCTACTATTGGATTGAGGGTAAACATTACTTTACAGAGAGCTTACAACCTACCAGCTACATTCTGCCTTAAAAACAAATGGTGCAATTAGAATAAGTACAAAGTTACAAACTAGTTAGTAATTAATAAGCCCCAAGTGTGGAGCTTTATGTTCCACTTTAAGTAAGAACTTACAAATGACTGGTACAGCCCTATAGAGCTACCATCCTCCAGTGCTAATCAAACATAGCTGGACCTAACCAGGGTGCTCAGAATTACTGGAAAATTACAGATGGGTGGGCTGCAGGCTCTGGCTTGTACGACGCAGACTGAAGAAAGCTTTGCCTCTCACCACAGAAGAGTCTGATTACCTCATCAATGGCATGTATCTGTAGCACAACAGCCACCTGCCAATCAACCCTCCAATCTGCTGCACCCTTTGTGTGACTGTGTGTGTAGAGGACACATAAGTTGGCAAAAGAATCTAATGCACAGCTAGTCAACCCTGCTCCTGGGGCCAGGTGCACCAGCTGTATATGTAAATTACAGCCTAGTTTTTTTTTTAAATTGCACCATTAAACTTGACGTTACATATAAAATAAATATTTCCTCCAACAAAGAATAATGCATTGAATAAAACGGCTAATTGATTGAATTGCATCAGTAAGCTAATGTTTTACCCAGCAGACTCCAACGCTTAATACATATAATGTTGGCATTTACAAAGAGAGAACATTATGTGCATAAATGAGTTTGAAGCTCTTCAACATGAACCCAGATCTAAACAGTGCACCTCTCTGTTGTGTGCATCCCTCCATGTTGGAATCCAAATGGAATCAATCATAATAAATAAATCTAATTTTTTTTAAATAGTATTTATTTATTGCTTCATTTCAAATACAGCTTATGAATGTTATTTACATATAAAAACACCTGTTATGTTTATTTTCATGAGTAAGTATCATATTCCAGTGTCCTTTTTAACATTAGTTACGTGAAGTAAAAGAAGTTCAAGTAAAAGAATCAACCTTAACAAGCCAATTCACCGCATTCCAACACAATTCTGTTCACAAATTTGAAGGCTACTATTGGATTGAGGGTAAACATTACTTTACAGAGAGCTTACAACCTACCAGCTACATTCTGCCTTAAAAACAAATGGTGCAATTAGATTAAGTACAAAGTTACAAACTAGTTAGTAATTAATAAGCCCCAAGTGTGGACTTTATGTTCCACTTTAAGTAAGAACTTACAAATGACTGGTACAGCCCTATAGAGCTACTATCCTCCAGTGCTAATCAAACATAGCTGGACCTAACCAGGGTGCTCAGAATTACTGGAAAATTACAGATGGGGGTGTTGGTGCAGGGTTGGAACTTAACTCTGCAGGAAGGTATTGTAGTTCTCCAAAAGCAGGGTTGACTATTACTGATTTATTGATTGATGGTAAGTATTCATGCCATTAATATCCTCTTGAGTACAACAACTATCTCTACTATATAGAATGCCGAATTAATTGAATCTCAAATCATGCTATCCGGAAAATAACATTTCAAACATGTGAATGGACACTATTTCTGAGAAAATTGCATCTGAAAGTTATTTTGATAGCAGTTATGCAGATGTGTGTGACTGCAACAAAGGTTCCTGTGGTATAAAGATGCAGTTGTATGATTTGATAATATGTCTAAATACTGGCATACTGACTTAACGCATACTTAAGAGTATATACTTGTTTTTTGAAGTGATTGAATTTGAATTCAGCTTTATTTTTTTAATGAAGCATGATATACCACAAGCTTGCCTGATATTTTTTGACCTGGGAATTTGACCCTTTAATGAGAGTATTTTTCTGTTTATTTTGGGAGAATTTCTGAAAAAATTAACACAATTCTGTTCACAAATTTGAAGGCTACTATTGGATTGAGGGTAAACATTACTTTACAGAGAGCTTACAACCTACCAGCTACATTCTGCCTTAAAAACAAATGGTGCAATTAGATTAAGTACAAAGTTACAAACTAGTTAGTAATTAATAAGCCCCAAGTGTGGACTTTATGTTCCACTTTAAGTAAGAACTTACAAATGACTGGTACAGCCCTATAGAGCTACTATCCTCCAGTGCTAATCAAACATAGCTGGACCTAACCAGGGTGCTCAGAATTACTGGAAAATTACAGATGGAGGTGTTGGTGCAGGGTTGGAACTTAACTCTGCAGGAAGGTATTGTAGTTCTCCAAAAGCAGGGTTGACTATTACTGATTTATTGATTGATGGTAAGTATTCATGCCATTAATATCCTCTTGAGTACAACAACTATCTCTACTATATAGAATGCCGAATTAATTGAATCTCAAATCATGCTATCCGGAAAATAACATTTCAAACATGTGAATGGACACTATTTCTGAGAAAATTGCATCTGAAAGTTATTTTGATAGCAGTTATGCAGATGTGTGTGACTGCAACAAAGGTTCCTGTGGTATAAAGATGCAGTTGTATGATTTGATAATATGTCTAAATACTGGCATACTGACTTAACGCATACTTAAGAGTATATACTTGTTTTTTGAAGTGATTGAATTTGAATTCAGCTTTATTTTTTTAATGAAGCATGATATACCACAAGCTTGCCTGATATTTTTTGACCTGGGAATTTTACCCTTTAATGAGAGTATTTTTCTGTTTATTTTGGGAGAATTTCTGAAAAAATGTGTGCTCCGCCTTAATAGGATAAACATTTAAACCATTTTGTTTCTGCATCCTTAAATGATCATATGCTTGACAGCATGTTCATTATGTTCATTAATAATCTCAGTCCAGGGAATACAGCTTTAGTTAATGTAATTATTGGTGCCATTTAAAAAGTTGTAGATTACAACTTTAGAATTTTTTTTTATTATTGGCTCTGACAAAAATTCCTTGATTTAAAAATATATATATATGACCTTATATCCTAGAATATCTGGTTAGGGCAATGTTTTCAATGTGGTTTAATGGCTTACTGTGATATTAAATACTAGTCTGTATAATCAGTGTAATTGTACAAACAAGTTTTGAAACCTTATAATAGATTGTAAAATAGCACATTTAATAATCTTGGAGAAATACATTAAAAAAAAAAAAACATTAAATGTGGACCAGCTATATGAGTATCCAGAGTGTTTTACGAATGTCACATGCATACTTAATTGTGCACACTCAAATGTGTATGAAAAGCCAAATTTCTTTAAAAAGTTTTATGGTGTAACAAAAATCAGCTTATCATGGTATGAAACAACAAACGGCACGGCGATGGCAAACACTCTGTCTACTCTGAACGATGAGAAAGCGGTCAGAGCACAGCCACTTCTGCTCAGACTAATTCTTGCCCCCAGCCCCGGCATTGTCTCTAGCCTTTTTCATGTTTCTGGACCACTAGGTGGTGCCGTGCCAAATCTGTCCAGGTCTCCTCAGAGTGTGATGGTTCTGACAAGCTTTCTTTCAATTGGTCAAAGAAGTAAAGCCTCATGTCAACTTGTCTACTTTGGTGT
Organism: Sinocyclocheilus grahami; assembly: GCF_001515645.1. Taxonomy (NCBI): domain Eukaryota; kingdom Metazoa; phylum Chordata; class Actinopteri; order Cypriniformes; family Cyprinidae; genus Sinocyclocheilus; species Sinocyclocheilus grahami. The sequence goes on from NW_015505671.1 coordinate 763,359, forward strand.
GCTTGCCATCAGATAATCTGAAGCATTACACGGGAACGATTTGGTCTTTTAACAGCTTTTGGCCAGCATGATCTAATGATAAGCTAGCTAAATTCTGTCCAATTAATCATCTAGCACAATTTTTAAAAGTAGATTTTCCGAATTGAATCCATTTTGTGCATTTGAATATTGTTTCTAGGTCTTACATATATATCTTGATATAATTCCTCCATATTTTCTTAAACAAGTTTATGATGTAGTTGGTCCACAGCTCTTGTTTATGATAAATCACTGTTTAGAAACCGGTATTGTACCTGACTTATTAAAACGTGCAATAGTCCACCCCCTGCTTAAAAAACAGAACTTAGACCCCACAGTGTTAGCCAACTTTAGAACTATCTCAAATTTGCCATTTATCGCTAAGATTTTGGGAGAAAATGGTCCTACAGCAATAGCAGGGTTTTCTAGATGACATGATTTTTTAAATATTTCAATCCGGTTTTAAGAAACATCACTCTACTGAGAGTGCATTGTTGAAAGTTTTTAATTATATTTTAGTAACCTGCGATTCTGGCAACTATGCTGTGCTTGTGCTCCTAGATTTGACTGCTGCATTTGATACGGTCGATCACGAAGTTCTTATTGCTCGGTTGGAGCAATGTGCAGGCATTAAGTAAGGGTAGTGCCTTAAATTGGTTTAAATCTTATTTTTCTAATCAAAGTTTTTCAGTTAATATTGGAGATAATTTTTCTAGTGCTGCTTCTTTATCATGTGGGATTCCTCAGGGATCCATTTTGGCTCCCATTCTTTTTTTTATATACATGCTCCCACTTGGTTCTATCTTCAGGAAGTATGGGCTGTCATTCCATTGTTATGCTGATGACACCCAAGTTTATCTGCCCTTAAAACGTAATTCAGACGGTTTGGACACTCTCATGGCTTGCCTGTAAAGTCCTGGTTGTCTCTAAACGTTCTGAATTTTAATGAGAGTAAAGCAGACATTATAGTCTTTGGCCCTTCAGATTCAATTCATAATCCCAAAGCAAATCTTGGTGGGCTGTCTTCATGTGTGAAGACATCGGTGAAAAACCTGGGTGTTGTCTTTGATGAGTCTCTAAAATTTGATAAGCAGATAAACTTTCTTCAGTTGCGAATGCTATCAAAAGTAAAGTCTTTTCTCTCCTTCAAACATTTTGAAAAAGTAATCCATTCCTTTATATCCTCCAGGCTGGATTACTGTAATTCTCTATATATTGGGATTAGCCAATCAGCTCTGTCCCGATTACAGTTAGTTCAAAATGCAGCAGCCAAACTGTTTACGGGTACTCGAAAACGGGACCACATCACTCCCAATTTTACGCTCTCTGCACTGGTTACCAGTGCATCACAGAATTGATTTTAAAATTTTACTCATAGTGTACAAATCTCTGAATGGTATGGCCCCATCTTAGATTTCTGGCCTATTGATTGAACATTTTCCCACCAGATCTCTGTCTCGTCTTCCAAACAGAGACCCTTGTTGGTTATCCCTAGGTCGAAGTATAAGTGTAGAGGTGACCGTGCATTCTCTGTAGTTGCCCCCAGACTCTGGAATGAATTACCTATCACAATCAGACTTGCCCCCTCTGTATCTGCTTTTAAATCTATCTTAGAAACGTATTTGTTTGACAAGGCTTATAATCTGTATTAACACTTCCCTGCCTTACATTTTATTGTTTTTTATTACTTTGTGTATTTTTAAGTAAATGTGTTTTTGTGTTTTCGTTTTTTATTTTGTTGTAAAGCACATTGGACCACCATGGGTTGTAATTAATGGTGCTATATAAATAAATTTGCCATTGCCATTACAGTACAGTACAATAGTTATTAGCATAAACATAAGTGAAAGTTTGAGCTATTGCTGGTGCTAGAAGGTTTGAGAGACAGACTTCGAATTTGTAATGGTAAATGTTCAGACTGTCTTCTGTGTGCCAAATTTCATAACTATTCTGTGTACAGTTCTATGCCATAAATGTAACAAAATGTTAATTTGCATAAATAAAAAAAAGTAATAGATTTAATCAATTTTATGGTTATTGGATTACAAATAAAGGCACCAATAAATGGGACTAGATTTTCAAGCTGCTGCATGTTCAACAAATGCAGCTTATTTTTAAACGGAATCAAGGCAGCCAATAGTGCATTACAATAATTACGTTTTAGTGAAAGTTAGGTTTCCCCCTAGATTTTACTGAAACAAATTTAGAAATGAAAGCGCAACCTAGCACATCACCAGAATTACTAAGATATTAGTAATATTTCTCTTTTACTGTTCATGGTTTTTGATGATGAACATTTCTTGCCATGGGATCCGACTAGCTTCTAGAGAATTCACACCACAATATAGTCTGATTGTGCCCAACCTTTTGAAGCCAACAAAAATACAGAGGAATTGTTTTCTCCTCTTAATAGATGATAAACTTATGTAATTTGTTATTCTATGTCCAATTAAATGTTCAGCTGCTTTTAATTTGCACTGAACAACTTTTTTCTGACTTTATCAGAACAAACCTGTCCCCCATTTTTGCAATGTGAACAGTTGAGAACCACCAAAAAGAAGCATGTACAAGATGAATAAAGGTCAGGCTTTGTGGCACTCTTCCATTTCATCTGTGTTTGAACAGACTGCTCTTCATAGTGGTAGCGATCTGAGAGATTCTGTTAAAGCTATACTGAGAAGTGAAAACAAACCTAGGAGACTGACAGAGAAGCAATTTGGTTGCTCTATAGTTCAGACTGTGAGATTGTGTGAAAGAAGAGACCAGTGAATGAACAGATCATTGCTTAGCAGTGAGTTTATTTGTCAAAAGCCACGTTTGTGCGTGCAGGTAACACACAAACATGCACAGAGAACTGGCATTGAAAACCGCTTACAATCAAAATGACCACTGAAGGTTTAGCTCAATGCTATGTATGCAAGTGTGGATCTGAGTGGAACTTTACTTTCTGCATGTTACACTCTTAAAAATTAAGGTGCTTCAAAAGGTTCTTCAAGAACCAAATGCCATAGAAGAACCATTTTTGGTTCCACAAAGAACCATTCAGTCAAAGGTTCTTTAAAGAACCATCTCTTGCTTATCTTTTTGTAATCTGAAAAACCTTCTTTCGCCACAAAGAACCATTTGTGAAACAGAAAGCTTCTTCAGATGTTAAAGGTTCTTTATGGAACGATTTAGACAAAAAGGTTCTTCTATGGCATCGTGAAGCACCTTTATCTTTAAGAGTGTAGATAATATAGGCACGCTTATTTTGAGCAGTGCAGTGATGTGAAAGACATTTCAAAGCGAGCAGTAATATTGCTACACTTGTGCTCTAAACTTGTGACCCAACTCTGCTCATATCATTCCAAACCTGTATGATTTTCTTTTTTCTGAGAAATACACGAAATGTTCCAAGATTCTGTTTTCCAAATAAAGTGGATGATTTTTGCTGTCAAGCTCCAACGACACCATAAAAGTAGTCCATCCATACAACTCGTGCATTCTGTGTAATCTAAGGCTTTAGATTTAATCTTCCCTTCGGCCATACAGTAGCTCTCAAATCTCATGTTTATCATACTTGCCGAGAACACGAGAACCAGTGTTGTTTGGGTTCCACATCATCAAATCTAAAGGCGACGATTATTAATTTAACAAACTTTTTAAAAGTTGATGATATAAAGCATCAAATTTCATCATGCGGAAAAGCATCTGTCGTGTTTCACAAAACAAAGAAAATAATATGAGGTTGGAGCAACATAGTGACAAAAATCTTTTTGTAATCTGAAAAACCTTCTTTCGCCACAAAGAACCATTTGTGAAACAGAAAGCTTCTTCAGATGTTAAAGGTTCTTTATGGAACGATTTAGACAAAAAGGTTCTTCTATGGCATCGTGAAGCACCTTTATTTTTAAGAGTGTAGATAATATAGGCACGCTTATTTTGAGCAGTGCAGTGATGTGAAAGACATTTCAAAGCGAGCAGTAATATTGCTACACTTGTGCTCTAAACTTGTGACCCAACTCTGCTCATATCATTCCAAACCTGTATGATTTTATTTTTTCTGAGAAATACACGAAATGTTCCAAGATTCTGTTTTCCAAATAAAGTGGATGATTTTTGCTGTCAAGCTCCAACGACACCATAAAAGTAGTCCATCCATACAACTCGTGCATTCTGTGTAATCTAAGGCTTTAGATTTAATCTTCCCTTCCGCCATACAGTAGCTCTCAAATCTCATGTTTATCATACTTGCCGAGAACACGAGAACCAGTATTGTTTGGGTTCCACATCATCAAATCTAAAGGCGACGATTATTAATTTAACAAACTTTTAATAAGTTGATGATATAAAGCATCAAATTTCATCATGCGGAAAAGCATCTGTCGTGTTTCACAAAACAAAGAAAATAATATGAGGTTGGAGCAACATAGTGACAAATTAATTTTAGTATTCTTGAGTTGATTTCTAAAATTTCGATTTATACGCCATACACTATATTGCCAAAAGTATTGGGACACCCCCTTCTAATGAACAGGTTTGACTGCTTTAGTCAGTTCCATGAGTACAGATCTTAAAGTTTAAGCATATAATGGGAATTGTGTGCTTCTAATTTTATAGCAACAGATTGGACAGAACCCTTTTCTATTCTAGCATGACAATGCCTCTGTGTGTAAGACAAGGTTCAAAAAGAAATGATTGAATGCAGACCTTGAGCCAAGTACATATGGCTAGTCATTTTAGACACTTCCAAAACTGTCCAAACTTGCTATAAAATTAGAAGCACACAATTCCCATTACATGCTTAAACATTAAGATCTGTACCCATGGAAATTACTAAAGTAGTCAAGCCTGTTCATTAGAAGGGGGTGTCCCAATACTTTTGGCAATATAGTGTATAAACTATAGTTCAGACTGTAGAGTCTGATTGAATACGCCTTGTAAAATACCTGTTGCAAAACCCCTAAACACACACACCTGTTGCTGAATTGCTTGGCAACTGTAAACAGCCTAAAGTTATAGCTAATGGACTATGTTACTTGCCTGGAGAAATGTTTCTATTATTAAACTGGTATAATCATTCATTTTTATTAATAAAGGTAGTTATTTATTTAGCATTGGAGTCTTTTATCATATTTCCATTGCTGCTGCTCTAAAAGCAATTATTAGACTCGGATCTGTGAAATACCTGATTGTGATTGGTTAATGGCAGCATTCTGTGGTTTGTACATATTTTTCTAATTATGCTAAAGAGAATAATTGACCATTGTCCCAGATAAACAATTTCTTATATCATTCTGCACTCTTTCTTCGCACATATTAAAATGTTTTCAACTTTTCAATAATTCATGTTATTTACACGTTATTTATTTGGTTGGTAAGCATCCAGGAATAACAGATCTGCTTAGTGTTAGGGGTTCGGTTTGCTATAATGACCAGCTGACTGTACATTATCCCATACTGAGCCATTGAAACTGTGCTATACTGATTTTAAAGAGGATTGCCTTGCGTCAAGCCGAAGAGCATCCCATAACCATGGTAAAATCACATGGCCTCTTGTGGCTTACTCTAGAATCCTCTGATAAAATTATCAAATGATAAGTGGTTTATTTTGCCTGGGCATCACATGCTTCAGCTGAAAACACAAGCCATTACTATGAACACGGATTTGTAGAGCCAAGACATCCCTACACATAATGTAGCAGTGAATTCTGTTTTAATCACAGGCTGGATTCAGCACAAAGCCCGGCCCCCGTGTTCTGTTTACATTACGCTGAGATGCATGAACAATCCAATTGACTGTAATACTGAAGTCATCACACGAAATATGCACCTGCGTCAAATAACCCCCCCCCAAAAAAAACTGCATTCACACAATTCTCAAACTGCAGGCATGAAAATCTAAGCACAAAGCCCTCTTCCACTTTTTAAATAAAAGAATCTGATCAATACATCCATCTTTCACGACCGTCAGACTGTCACAGGTATGGAAATAGAGCATTTATACAAGCTCTCCTCAGTGAAGTCCATTTGGATGTGTGTGTGTGTGTGTGCGCGCGCATATGGTGCGATGAGTATTGCCGGATCATCCTTTCAAAGTTCATCCCTAAAAAATAAAAAACAGAAAAATAAAGTTACTGTGAACATCAAAGATGCACAACAACAAGATGTTATCATACAAAACATCACGACTGACGTGCATACAGTGTAAACAAAACACATGCAACAATTAGTTTCAGCAATCTTAAAGGTATTAAAGAGATAGTTCACCCAAAAATGAAAATTAGCCCATGTTTTACTTGCCTTCAAGGCATCGTCAGTGTATATGACTTTCTTCTTTCCGGCGAATCCAATCGGATTTATATTTAAAAAAATTGTCCTTGCTCTCCCAAGCTTTATAATGGCAGTGGGTGGGTGTTTTTTCAACAGTCCAAAAGACGTCAAATAAAGTGCATCCATCCATAATAAAACATGCCTCACGCGGCTCCGGGGGGTGAATAAAGGCCTCCTGTAGCGAATCGATGCGTTTTTGTAAGAAAAATATCCAGAATTAAGACATTATAAACACTTTTCTCTCACTTCCGCTAACTGTAGGCGGAAGCCGGGTGATTAGTGATGAGCGCGGAACGTGATTAGTGTTTATAACATTTTAAATATTTAATATTTTTCTTACAAAAATGCATTGATTCGCTACAGGAGGCCTTTATTCACCCCCGGAGCCGTGTGAGGCATGTTTTATTATGAATGGATGCACTTTATTTGACTTCTTTTGGACTGTTGAACAGAAACACCCGCCGCCCACTGCCATTATAAAGCTTGGGAGAGCCAGGACAATTTTTAATATAACTCCGATTGGATTCGTCTGAAAGAAGAAAGTCATGTACACCTAGGATGCCTTGAGGGTGAGTAAAACATGGGCTAATTTTCATTTTTGGGTGAACTAACCCTTTAATGTGCAATACAGGCTGTGTTCAAACTGCATGCAATTTGTTTTTCAAATTGCACTGGGCTGCACTTTGCCACTTTTTATATTGGTTGCTATAGACACAATGTAGGCGTCAACACGATGCCAAGATACTTTCTTCTACAAAAACAGACAGTAAATACTGCATTTAATGCAACAAAGAACACATTAATTTACATTCACATCTACACACTAATGCTGCACACTAATTTTTTTTTTGCTGGAATTGACTCTGATCTGCCTTAATAATCAGATTTGGGCTGCCAGTGTGAACAAAGCCATAATGCCAAGTCTAAATAGGTTTTGATGTCTTCCTGCTTTCATGTCTCATCATTTAGAAAGCATTTTAGAGGGGGGGGGGGGGGGCG
>NW_015505671.1:770712-780657 GCF_001515645.1 Sinocyclocheilus grahami
GGGGGGACTCAAGCCCATTCCAGCAGGTAATGGCAAACCAGAAATTAAAAAAAAAATTTTTTTTGGTCAAATCAGGCTGGTGGGTTACAGTTAAAAAAAGACAAAAAAAACACTGTGCAGCTGTCCATCATGGTATGGTGCAGCAAAAAAGATGACAAGCAGCAAATGCAGCCTCTGTCTGCTCCGGACCACACCGTTTCACCTGTGCCCTAGGAGAGAGAGAGGGGACAGAGGACAGGAAGTCACTTCCACCTTGACCACTGCTTGTCTTTGTCTGTTAAAGGCACGTAAATCACGCCCATCAGTGGCTTCATTTTGGTACTGCCATCCTCCAATTTGTCATACTGCTCCAGCATCTGGTTCCCTCCTGCTGGCCCGACCGGCAGAATCAGACGCCCACCTGGCTTTAGCTGGTCCAGCAACTACAACACAAACAAACACACATACATGTGAAGATCCAGATACATGGTGAGTAAATGATGACAAAATTCTACTTTGTGAGTGAATTATTCCTTTAAAGATATGGCTTAAGGTACAAATATGGCTAGGCATCAAAGTGTATTTGGTGATTCAAAGAAAACATACTGCTTGTGGCACTGTGGGAGCTGCGGCTCCGACATGTATGGCGTCAAAAGGTGCTTCGTCCTCATAGCCCATTCTTCCATCTCCAACTGCACACATACAGACAACATTACAGGATAACACAGCTGTTCTGTTCTATTCCTATGGCCTGTCTCTGAATGTAAATTTGTCTCAATATAATATTGAACCGTTCTGTACGACATCCACGGTTCAATACGCGCTTGTGAATTGTGGTTTTTCGGTTTTGCATTTAAATAATATCGGTGTGTTTTATTTCTCTCAGAATTGGCTGTTTGTGTGTCGGTGAGTTCACGTGCTGAAATGAGGAAACCCCTCCCCTCTTAAATTTGAAAAAGCAACACATGCCGAGTATCTTCCCTTGTAATGACATGCAATAATAAGACTTTCTAAATCTGTTGTCCAGCAAAAGAGAACATTATAACTTGTTTAGTTTTTATTGTCCTTAAATTTCATCATTCAAAAACATTTAACGTTTCATCTTCTTTTAATTCAGTTACAGCGATAGCGATGCCTTTATCCATATTAGGGATTTCCTGGAACGCCATAAGTGTTACTTCTATGATGCATATGTGGATTTTCTGCACGAGGGCGCCCTCTGGAGTCCAGTATGAATGAAACACACATTACATGCGTTTATAGCGCTCAATAATGGCCGATCCATCCTATTTTGGGTAAAAATTGGAAAAATAATTCCTCTCTCAAAAGAAATGTTAAACAGAAATATAAAAATCCATGCTTTTTCCAGTGTACAGAGGTTTACAGGAGTTTTTTGTTTTTAATTTGTTGCAAAAAAACACTCTGATCAAGCTATCAGAAACAAACCCAACCGAAAACCGTGGTTAAAAACCGAGGTACGTATTGAAACGTGGACTAACTGTATTGTTGCATCCCTAATAAATGCATATAAATAGTATTGACTGTTGGCCAATCAAAATCAGCCAAAATTTTGCTGCATACCTAAAAAATGGATACATTATAAAACACAATTGTGAGAGACCAAAGATGGGTAAGCAGACCAACCATTGAGTTTGATTCTCCCTGAAGAGATCAAACTAGGATCGTCTTTCTTTACATTAGTTATAGAATCCTCCACAAGCTCCTTTATATGATCAATGCCAATCACCTTCCCCTTCGGCCCAACCTGTAAAACACCACAACACATCCACTGTAATGCACACACTCATCAAACTACTATGGAGGTCCAAACTGACAGAAGTAGGCTAAATTAGTGATTTTTCATTCAATGTAGCTCTGAATTAAAGGGATAGTTCACCCAAAAATCTGTACTCTGTACTAAAAAAATCTGTCATTAATCACTCACCCTCATGTCGTTCCAAACCTGTAAGGCCTTCTTTCGTTCATCTTCGGATATGTTGTTTATGTTCAGATCAAAACGTAAACAACATGTCCGCGTACATACATTGCATACGTTATTTATGCCTGTGATACTCTCAAAAATGCTCTGTACTAAAAAAATCTGTCATTAATCACTCACCCTCATGTCGTTCCAAACCTGTAAGGCCTTTCGTTCATCTTCAGATATGTTGTTTATGTTCAGATCAAAACGTAAACAACATGTCCGCGTACATACATTGCATACGTTATTTATGCCTGTGATACTCTCAAAAATAGCGCCAGGGTGACGCGGAGACGACGAATATGTCGAATAAAGTTGTTATTTTTGTTTTCTTTGCGCACAAAAAGTATTCTCATAGCTTCGTAAAATTACAGTTGAACCCCTGATGTCACATGGATTATTTTAACGATGTCCTTACTACGTTTCTGGACCTTGATCGTGTTAGGATCCTTGCTGTCTATGGGAGGGTCAGAGAGCTCTCGGAATTCATCAAAAATATCTTAATATGTGTTCCGAAGATGAACGAAGGTCTTACAGGTTTGGAAAGACACGGGGGCGAGTAATTAATGACAGAATTTTCATTTTTGGGTGAACTATCCCTTTAACTTAATTCAACATCCATATGCAATCATTTATTTTTACTTGAATTTATTTGAATTTATTTTTTTTTCCACTGCAGGAACTACATTTCAGAAACTACAAAGGAACTACTCATTTTTTGCATATAGAAACTTGGAGGTGCTGTAGCCTGTGATTGGTTGGATGGTTGGATGCTGAACAAACCAAAGAAAAGAAGAGTTCAGCTTCCATATGTAAACAGACCTGTTCTAGCTGTTACTCAGGGGATTGGGCTAATTTTATACCACTAAATATGGAGAGGCATTCCGACAAGTGGACAAACAGCTAGGTACAAGCCTTATTAAGCGTTTGCTCAATGGAGTAAATCCACAGAGATTAGGTCGTCAGTGCGATGACTGTGGTTTCAGCAACTGTCTTTTTAACTGAATAAGTTAAGCTGAACATTGACAATCTTTTTAAGTGTTTTTTAGGTACTAGCATCACAGATGCTAAAAAGATGAATGGTTTGAGTTTTACCCTTTGTGTGTACGTTTATTTATGGTGTGCAAAAGGTGCAATGATTGTCTGACAAATTTAGTTTATTGTTGCTTGTACAAATATTATAATAAAGCCAAGAAAGTACCAATCAATTTTGTACTTGTTTTTACTAATGTATCATGTGCAGAAACAATGTCAGAAAAAAAAACATGGTTAACACATTTTATGGCTCAGTACTGTATGTTACCACAGACATTGTCCAACCCCACTCGGTTCATTTGACTTGTGCAGCTCTTAAAATGGGTCATAAATTGCCTTACATTTATTTTTAAAAATTCTGCAGATACCCTGTAAATAGTGAAATAAAATTCCTTCCTTCATATTTGTTGATATTATTGAAAATATTTTTGATTGACATTTAAACTCCTATCTGATTTTCTATATTTAAAAAAAATGACTTTTTTTATTTGGGCTAGTTAAATTAATTTTCGGGCTACCAAAATCTGAAGAGTACCTGCCGGAAGGGCTACCAGGGATTTGGACATTTTGCGAGCCCCGAGTATTGTTCCTGCCACCGCCGCCGCCATGTCGTGGAGACACTGTGTGTTTTGTTGTGAAAGCGAAACTACAGTCCCACTTTATTTTAAGTGGCCTTAACTACTATGTACTTACATTTTAATTAATCATTTGGTACAAAGCACTTATTGTGTACATACATGTTTTTACATTGTACTTATATTTTAAAAATACCTGCATGTAATTACATCTGTAATTATATTTATAATTACACTGTTGACCCATCCCTAACACTTTAACCCACCCTTAATCCTACCCATACCACCAAACCTGTCCCTAACCTTAACCATATCCCACCTCAATAGCAGCAAAAGTGTTTTGCAATACAATATGAACACAACAAGTACATTGTACTTATTTATTTGATGTAAGTACATAGTAGTTAAGGCCACTTAATATAAAGTGGGACCAAAACTACTTTGTTTGACCTTCCAAAAGAGGACATGACTAGAAATCAGTGGTTAAGTTGTATTTACAACACTGTTCCAGAACACTTCAACCCAAATATTCAGATGTGTGCAGAGTATTTTATGGAGGACTGTTTCCTGATCCTGGGAGAGTAGACTACAATGAGTCTGTGCACAAAGGCTGTTTCTATAAAGTGGGGCAGATCCTCGCAAATTAAAACCGGCATAAACACATTGCATTACACCAAATACACAACATAATGTTCTTTTTAGCAGCATCATATGACCCCTTTATAAAACTAGTTTGATTAACTATCAGTTGAACAAGTGTCATACTTGTCTTACTGTCTTACCAACTGATCAGTTTTACTTTTTGGATTCAAGTTAGACCAATCTACCTTTTCATGCAACTGACTTTAAAAAGTTATGACCAGTCTTAAAGAAAAAAAAAAGATAGATGACTAACTTTTAAGTCTCAGCAGTTTATGCAACCTGCCACAGGGCTAAATTCTGTGAAAACTGAAAAAATTTAGGTCTGCCCACATGTTCATTTATATTTGCTCCTCCGTATCAGACACACTGTTTAACTGTTCTAACGTACAACAGTAATTCATACGTCATAACTGTTTGCATGCCATTGCTCTACATTTAATACGATAGAACTGTGAAAATCCTTAGCAATCCCATGTTTGCGACTGGCAGTGAAGAGACTCACCATTCTGGCAAAGCAGACGGACAGGATTCCGGAGCCTGACCCCACATCCAGAGCCTTCGCTCCTTCATACAGGTGATCATGGAGGAGCTCTAGAGCATACGCGTGCTACAGCACACAGATGAGCGTTCATCAGCGCCTACCTCAAACAGGCCAGTAACTGCTATCCCAAATGCTGCTAAAGCAGTTTTAACTTACCATATGTGGTGCACTGATTGTTGCTTGGTAACCTGCACAAAATTACAAAAAAAGACTTTCATCCCAAAGAGAAAACACAACAACAGAATCACCAGAATTCGGCATTGTGTCTAACATTGTGTCTACATTGGAACCAGAAGACATCACTTTGCTTTGCTATCGCCTTAAAGGGGTCATATGATGCGATTTCAAGTTTTCCTTTCTCTTTGGAGTGTTACAAGCTCTTGGTGCATAAAGAAGATCTGTAAAGTTGCAAAGACTCAAATCCAAAGAGATATTCTTTATAAAAGAGTCAGCCACACCAACCTAAAATGGCACGTCTAACATGCCCCCACGTCTACGTCACGATGTGGGAAGATTTGCATTTAGCCACCCAAATGTTCACGCAAAGAAAGAAGGCGTAACTTTTATTCTCGCTGTAGTATTGTTGCTGCCGCCGCCATGTCATGAAGGCGCTGTGTTTTGTTGTGAAAGCGAAACTACTTTGTTTGGGCTTCCAAAAGAGGACGATATCTGCTTCGTCATGCCTGGAGCTGATCCGTGCTGGTCGCTGAGGGAATACATCAACTTTGCGCTGTGGATCGCCGGATCGGCTTTCACCGTGGACGAAGCAGAGTCCAGCCCGGAGTCATCACACGTGGTTGCTGCAAGCCCGCTGGACACTCCTTTGTCGAATCCGCCAGCCACGCCGGTCTCAAACCCGCTCACCTCTGCTCACTCAAGCCTGCCGTGTGTGACGCTGTGTTTCGTTGTGAAAGCGAAACTACTTTGTTTGGTCTTCCAAAAGAGGACACGACTAGAAATCAGTGGTTAAGTTGTATTTACAACACTGTTCCAGAACACTTCAACCCAAATATTCAGATGTGTGCAGCACATTTTATGGAGGACTGTTTCCTCGCATAAACATTTCATTACACCAAATACACAAAATAATGATCTTTTTAGCAACATCATATGACCCCTTTAAAGATGTCTACACTGGATAGAAGAGGATGTACCTTGGATGTCAGTTCGAGACTATTCCAATTAATTAATCAAATCCTTTTGTTTCAGACAGACAGGGAAAATAAAGTGGCTGGTGTAGCCGTGCAGAGCAGGAAAAACAGAAACCAGGAATTTTGTGTCACACAATTAATTAATTTTGTGGAAACAAATTAATAACTCTGGACTGGAGCTTACCTATAGATTGTGGCGAGTCCATGTATGGGTTACATCTGGAAAAGTGGGCACGGTCTGTGGCCAACATAACTTCATACACGCGGTCTGATTTAATGATCCCATTTTCTGGACAAAACACACAAACGCATTCAAACTGATGGCTTAATACCATTGTAATATACATACAATACATTAAATATATAATGTACACACTTTTCTAATATCAGTTCCAAGAGAACCGTTACTGGGAACCCTATTTGCAGCTTCACAACACTTGTTCATTGTATGAAAAAGAGCAGTGTGAATATTCTTCAAAATACCGCCTTTTGTGCTCTAAAGAAGAAAGTTCTTAATCTGTTTCTGTTTTGTCAGTCAATCATTCATTTACATCTATGCATTTGGCAGACAGTTTATCCAAAATGACACTGCATTTCTTCTCAGTTAATGCTTTTCCTGGGAAATTCTGCTAGTGCCATGCTCTACTTACTGAGCACAAAATGCATGTATGTATATATATATATATATAGTAGTATATATATTAGGGCTGCCCCCTAATAGTCGACTAATCGTTAGTCGACCAAAATTTTTTAGTCGCAGAAAAAAAAATCCACATTGGCAAAGTCACGCAGATCGTTAACGGCTGATCTATGGTAATACAGCAGGCTACATCCGGCAGGACATCCAAACACTCGCCTATCAATCATCCACCACAAATATGGCTTATCATATGAAATATGTAAGTATTAGCAACTTCATACAATACATTAAATATATAATGTACACACTTTTCTAATATCAGTTCCAAGAGAACCGTTACTGGGAACCCTATTTGCAGCTTCACAACACTTGTTCATTGTATGAAAAAGAGCAGTGTGAATATTCTTCAAAATACCGCCTTTTGTGCTCTAAACAAGAAGGTTCTTAATCTGTTTCTGTTTTGTCAGTCAACCATTCATTTACATCTATGCATTTGGCAGACAGTTTATCCAAAATGACACTGCATTTCTTCTCAGTTAATGCTTTTCCTGGGAAATTCTGCTAGTGCCATGCTCTACTTACTGAGCACAAAATGCATGTATGTATATATATATATATATAGTAGTATATATATTAGGGCTGCCCCCTAATAGTCGACTAATCGTTAGTCGACCAAAATTTTTTAGTCGCAGAAAAAAAAATCCACATTGGCAAAGTCACGCAGATCGTTAACGGCTGATCTATGGTAATACAGCAGGCTACATCCGGCAGGACATCCAAACACTCGCCTATCAATCATCCACCACAAATATGGCTTATCATATGAAATATGTAAGTATTAGCAACTTTACATGGCCGCTCAATCTAATGTTAACCTAGAGAAATATGTGCTATATTCTGTGTGGAAGCTGAACAGTAGCTCACTGTAGGACAGATGGAGGCGCCGGTGCGCTCACTTGCTCTTAAAATAGGCTACTCCGTAATTTTTTGTCATACAGATAAGAGTAATAGGCTACATCTTTCAAATCTGTAAAGACTCCATGTTTATTTGTGTGCACTCACAATAACAACAAAACGTGCTTTTGTAAAATAATGAAAGCAAACATGATGCACTTTCTGCCATCTCGGTCTGTGAACTCGAGCGCGAAACTCCGTGTATATCTTTGCCTTACAGACATTAAACTATATCTATAGAGAGTGAAATGTCTACTTTCAAATGACTCAATTTAAATGGAAAACAAATATTCTCAGATTATGTAATCCGTGTGAAACATGCACAGGCGCATCACTACTGCGGAGAGTCAGTGTCACCGACTTCATCTCTTAAACCAAACAAAGAAAGCACTTGTTTATCAGTGAATTATTACAATTTTAATGCAGCCTCCTTACTGGTTTTCCCTGACACATTCATAATCATAGCTTCTGCCGGTGTGCTGTGGCAAGCTTTATGCGTGTGCTTGAGCGCTTATTAGGCTTTGTAGGCAATTAAAGGCTCATTATAATGATTTAAATGGTTTATTAATAAATGTGCGATTAGTCGACTAATGCTTATAATGAACGACTACTAGTCGACCAGAAAAATACTTACTCGAGGACAGCCCTAATATAAATATATATATATAGTAGTGCTGTTAATTTTTCCAAGTTTAACAGCGTTTTATTTCAGACAGACAGGGAATACATACATAGCTATATATTAGGTGTGTAACGGTACACGTATTTGCACCGGAAATTTCTGGCACAGGTCTTTCGGTTCGGTACGCATGTGTACCAAACAAATTGTTCAATTTTTCAGGAAATCCAGACAATAAATGCCGTTTTGGTGCTCTTTGATGTGGCGCGACATATCGCCGTATACTAACGCCAGTTCTAACAGCAGCGCGGAGTGAGCGTGATCATCCCTTCCTCTTTATTACTAGTTTTACACGAAATAAACATGAATGAACATCACATAATTTATCAATTAGTGTTTCAACCACGGAAAAACGTCATTAAAACAGCTTGTAAACAAAAGGTCACGTATCATTTCATTTACCTCAGACTAGCCATGAGTGTAGACCTACAGCTTGTCATCTGCTAGAAAAAGTCTAGTGAAGAGCATTTTGCAAAATATTATACTATACTTCATTATATTTACTTTACCTGTTAGTGATGTCTTAATTATTTAATGTATGTGTTTAAATAAATATTTTATGAAACAAGTTTTGACTCTGTAAATTATTATTTCAACAACAAATAGAAATTGTATAATTTAGATGTTTGCATGTTCGCGAACTATTTTTTAATTTGAGTGTTTATTATAGTTAAAAATAAATAGTTAAAGAGCAATTTGTTCAGTAAACCATTGTTAAATTAAAAAAAAAAATATATATATATATATTTTTTTTTTCCTCCTGCTGTACCGAAACCATACCGAACCGTGACGGCAAAACCGAGGTACGTACCAAACCGTCGTGTTTGTGTACCATTACACCCCTAATATATATATACTGTATATATATTAGGGATGCTCGGATCGATCGGTATCGGCCGATAATCACATTTTATGACTCACTAACTTGGCCGATCTCATGAACCGATCGCAATTTGATGACTTCAACGCGTGACGACGTACATGAAGCATGGGGACATTAATGATTTGGCGCTGCAGTCATGTCATGGCTGGTGTGGAAATGCTATGACGTTTCGAGAAACAATGAAAAATTCGCTATTTGTCGTGTGTTTTACATGATGATATGATGAATAACATGATAATGATGTAGTTTTGGATTTTGTTTTCCCTTAATAATAAAAACCTTCATTTAAAAACTGCATGTTGTGTTTACTTGTGTTATCTTTGACTAATATTTAAATTTGTTTGATGATCTGAAACATTAAAGTGTGACAAACATGTAAAAAAATAAGAAATCAGGAAGGGGGCCAACACTTTTTTAATATATATATTCTGAACCCCATGTGGATTTACACAAACTGAGAAAGTCAAAAAGTGTTACTTTGTGCCCCGCTCTCCCCTACCTCTGTAAATAAATACAATATAAATTCACGTCTCGTGCACTTTAACGGCCTTTGAATGTAACGTGTACATTCCCTTGGAACTGGAATCATGGTGGAATTTCATGTGAAGTCCACTTCGCAGGGCACTTATGGTTGAATAAGACAACGCGTGAATGCTGCCTGAACAAGAGACCTCCTTACTGAAGGGAAAGTGTTGACTGGTGTCACTATCTCACGAACGCGCCGGCGGATCTCCACCAAATTCGGGGGATCCCTTCAGCTCGAGGAGCCCTCTCGAACGCCACCCTCCGCGCATCGGTAGCCCCCGGGATCACTAGATCTGTCGGCGCCGGACCGCGAGTTTAACCACCCGTAACTCCCGAACCCCGGGGGCTATCAACGCGGGG
>NW_015505671.1:780797-782832 GCF_001515645.1 Sinocyclocheilus grahami
GTAGCAAACAATGGAGCGCGCTCTGCTGGACAAACTAAGTAATTACACCATTTCAAGCATTTGATCTGCGTTATATGTTCTGTAAAAAAAAATTCATATCGGCGGCATATTCGCCGATACCGATATATCGGCGACAGGCTCATATCGGCCGATAATATCGGCAAAACGATATATCGGTCGGGCTCTAATTATTATTATTAATATTATCAGGCAACCCAAATCTGTTTCTTGATTTGAAACAATGTAACTCCTTAGAACATGCAGAAACTAAAATTTTGTTAAGGAAAATGAATGGCCTGGTTTCTACAACTTTCACTGTGGAGCAAAAATCTGGCTTTAAACTTGAAAGAAATAAAGATTTGACATTTATCATGATAATTATCGTTATCGACTGATATGAAAAATAGCATCGTGATAATTTTTTTGGCCATATCGCCCAGCCCTACTGCTAGCTTAAACTTGTAACTTGTCCTACAAACGGAAGTCCGTCGTTTCTCACTTAGTGATGTAAATCAACAGTGGCAATAACACACGAGGCATTTCCAACATCTCTCACATCATTAAACACTTGTGGACGTTGGCTAGTAATCCATCTAAAAGAGAATTCGGACCATCAGTCATAATCTGGACCTATTAGTAATTTGTCAATATCTATGAGTGCTAGATCCTCTTGGAGAATTTGCAAGTAGACAACTACTTGTTTACTTCTGTAGCCCAAAGTGACTAAGCACAAACTGCATGGTACAACCAAGAGTCACACATGTCCCAGCACACAATGGTGAGAGAGAAACGACTGACTTGGTAGGACAAGTTACAAGTTTAAGCTAGCAGTTTGTTCAAATCACTAACCCTAAGTATCAGGAACAGTAACAGTGATACTTGTCTTAGCAAGCACCACTAAATATAGCACACTGACCACTTGACCTCAGAATAAAGCCAGGAGTTCAGGAGGATGGGTTACATGCCAGACGAGTATTATTGGTCTCTCTGGCCAATGGTCAACTGTTGTTTTAAAAAACAGCTAATTTTATTAATAGATACATTCTCCAGGTAAGCCAAAAGCATAATTAAAAAAAAATTATAATAATTCAATATTAGCTAGACATCGATTTCACTGTGTGGCTAATGTTCGCAGCATTAATAATATCAAGGCTCAAAATACTAAACTATTTTAGCATGTGTGTTTGGCTCAGTGTTATTTTATTTAGGATTACTGATAAACTACTGTAGTTTGATTTGTATTAGTTATCTATTTTAGTTACAGTTACAGTTGTAGTAACGTTGTCATTTTATTAGTTTTTTATTATGTCTATATAGGTTTTTTATTAAGTTTAAGTTTTCTTTAATTATGAGTTATTTCAGTACTTCCACATACAAAATGGAAATGAAATAATATATATATATTGAATGTATTTATATATATGTACATGTGTGTGTATGTGGCTGTACATACACATATGTAGTTGTTTTTTGGTGTTTGGCTTAGTGTTATGTTAGAATCATTATTATACGCATACCTTTTGCTCTTTTAATATTTTGAATTGTTTTCAGCTTTATTATTTTGTTTTCATTTAAATGTTTAGTTTTGAAATGTTGTTGTATGCATTTGTCATTTTTATTTAATTTCCTTTATTTTCTTAAATGTGTGTGTATATATATAGTATTTATAGAGTTTTAGCTTTTAGTTATAATTACTTTTTCTTATTTGTAAGTCACTTTGGATAAAAGCGTCTGCTAAATGACTAAAAGTTAAAGTCAAAAAGCATAAAAAAAATTATTTTTTTCCAATATTAGCTAGACATCGACTTCACTGTGTGGCTAATGCATTAATAATGCATTAATAATAATATCAAGCCTCAAAACACTAAACTGCAGAAGCATGAGGTCCAGCATGACGTCATCAGCAGCACGTGGTGTGACACGCCCACTGCACAGCTCACACTAAACCTGCACACACGCCCACTGCACAGCTCACACTAAACCTGCACACACGCCCACTGCACAGCTCACACTAAACCTGCACACACGCCCACTG
>NW_015505671.1:783415-788947 GCF_001515645.1 Sinocyclocheilus grahami
TTTAACCACCCGTAACTCCCGAACCCCGGGGGCTATCAACGCGGGGGTGGTCTCATTCGAAAGCGGGCCTCGAGACGTACACTCGATTTGCGTTCGAGAGGGTTCCTTGAACTGAAGAGATCCCCCGAATTTGGTGCGGATTCTCCGTTTCAATTGTTTTCCATTGACTTAAGCATTAAAGCGTTTCATCCAGGTCGCCAGTAGCAAACAATGGAGCGCGCTCTGCTGGACAAACTAAGTAATTACACCATTTCAAGCATTTGATCTGCGTTATATGTTCTGTAAAAAAAAATTCATATCGGCGGCATATTCGCCGATACCGATATATCGGCGACAGGCTCATATCGGCCGATAATATCGGCAAAACGATATATCGGTCGGGCTCTAATTATTATTATTAATATTATCAGGCAACCCAAATCTGTTTCTTGATTTGAAACAATGTAACTCCTTAGAACATGCAGAAACTAAAATTTTGTTAAGGAAAATGAATGGCCTGGTTTCTACAACTTTCACTGTGGAGCAAAAATCTGGCTTTAAACTTGAAAGAAATAAAGATTTGACATTTATCATGATAATTATCGTTATCGACTGATATGAAAAATAGCATCGTGATAATTTTTTTGGCCATATCGCCCAGCCCTACTGCTAGCTTAAACTTGTAACTTGTCCTACAAACGGAAGTCCGTCGTTTCTCACTTAGTGATGTAAATCAACAGTGGCAATAACACACGAGGCATTTCCAACATCTCTCACATCATTAAACACTTGTGGACGTTGGCTAGTAATCCATCTAAAAGAGAATTCGGACCATCAGTCATAATCTGGACCTATTAGTAATTTGTCAATATCTATGAGTGCTAGATCCTCTTGGAGAATTTGCAAGTAGACAACTACTTGTTTACTTCTGTAGCCCAAAGTGACTAAGCACAAACTGCATGGTACAACCAAGAGTCACACATGTCCCAGCACACAATGGTGAGAGAGAAACGACTGACTTGGTAGGACAAGTTACAAGTTTAAGCTAGCAGTTTGTTCAAATCACTAACCCTAAGTATCAGGAACAGTAACAGTGATACTTGTCTTAGCAAGCACCACTAAATATAGCACACTGACCACTTGACCTCAGAATAAAGCCAGGAGTTCAGGAGGATGGGTTACATGCCAGACGAGTATTATTGGTCTCTCTGGCCAATGGTCAACTGTTGTTTTAAAAAACAGCTAATTTTATTAATAGATACATTCTCCAGGTAAGCCAAAAGCATAATTAAAAAAAAATTATAATAATTCAATATTAGCTAGACATCGATTTCACTGTGTGGCTAATGTTCGCAGCATTAATAATATCAAGGCTCAAAATACTAAACTATTTTAGCATGTGTGTTTGGCTCAGTGTTATTTTATTTAGGATTACTGATAAACTACTGTAGTTTGATTTGTATTAGTTATCTATTTTAGTTACAGTTACAGTTGTAGTAACGTTGTCATTTTATTAGTTTTTTATTATGTCTATATAGGTTTTTTATTAAGTTTAAGTTTTCTTTAATTATGAGTTATTTCAGTACTTCCACATACAAAATGGAAATGAAATAATATATATATATTGAATGTATTTATATATATGTACATGTGTGTGTATGTGGCTGTACATACACATATGTAGTTGTTTTTTGGTGTTTGGCTTAGTGTTATGTTAGAATCATTATTATACGCATACCTTTTGCTCTTTTAATATTTTGAATTGTTTTCAGCTTTATTATTTTGTTTTCATTTAAATGTTTAGTTTTGAAATGTTGTTGTATGCATTTGTCATTTTTATTTAATTTCCTTTATTTTCTTAAATGTGTGTGTATATATATAGTATTTATAGAGTTTTAGCTTTTAGTTATAATTACTTTTTCTTATTTGTAAGTCACTTTGGATAAAAGCGTCTGCTAAATGACTAAAAGTTAAAGTCAAAAAGCATAAAAAAAATTATTTTTTTCCAATATTAGCTAGACATCGACTTCACTGTGTGGCTAATGCATTAATAATGCATTAATAATAATATCAAGCCTCAAAACACTAAACTGCAGAAGCATGAGGTCCAGCATGACGTCATCAGCAGCACGTGGTGTGACACGCCCACTGCACAGCTCACACTAAACCTGCACACACGCCCACTGAACAGCTCCCACTAAACCTGCACAGTGCACACTAAACCTGCATACACGCCCACTGAACAGCTCCCACTAAACCTGCACAGTGCACACTAAACCTGCATACACGCCCACTGAACAGCTCCCACTAAACCTGCACAGTGCACACTAAACCTGCATACACGCCCACTGAACAGCTCCCACTAAACCTGCACAGTGCACACTAAACCTGCATACACGCCCACTGAACAGCTCCCACTAAACCTGCACAGTGCACACTAAACCTGCATACACGCCCACTGAACAGCTCCCACTAAACCTGCACAGTGCACACTAAACCTGCATACACGCCCACTGAACAGCTCCCACTAAACCTGCACAGTGCACACTAAACCTGCATACACGCCCACTGAACAGCTCCCACTAAACCTGCACAGTGCACACTAAACCTGCATACACGCCCACTGAACAGCTCCCACTAAACCTGCACAGTGCACACTAAACCTGCATACACGCCCACTGAACAGCTCCCACTAAACCTGCACAGTGCACACTAAACCTGCATACACGCCCACTGAACAGCTCCCACTAAACCTGCACAGTGCACACTAAACCTGCATACACGCCCACTGAACAGCTCCCACTAAACCTGCACAGTGCACACTAAACCTGCATACACGCCCACTGAACAGCTCCCACTAAACCTGCACAGTGCACACTAAACCTGCATACACGCCCACTGAACAGCTCCCACTAAACCTGCACAGTGCACACTAAACCTGCATACACGCCCACTGAACAGCTCCCACTAAACCTGCACAGTGCACACTAAACCTGCATACACGCCCACTGAACAGCTCCCACTAAACCTGCACAGTGCACACTAAACCTGCATACACGCCCACTGAACAGCTCCCACTAAACCTGCACAGTGCACACTAAACCTGCATACACGCCCACTGAACAGCTCCCACTAAACCTGCACAGTGCACACTAAACCTGCATACACGCCCACTGAACAGCTCCCACTAAACCTGCACAGTGCACACTAAACCTGCATACACGCCCACTGAACAGCTCCCACTAAACCTGCACAGTGCACACTAAACCTGCATACACGCCCACTGAACAGCTCCCACTAAACCTGCACAGTGCACACTAAACCTGCATACACGCCCACTGAACAGCTCCCACTAAACCTGCACAGTGCACACTAAACCTGCATACACGCCCACTGAACAGCTCCCACTAAACCTGCACAGTGCACACTAAACCTGCATACACGCCCACTGAACAGCTCCCACTAAACCTGCACAGTGCACACTAAACCTGCATACACGCCCACTGAACAGCTCCCACTAAACCTGCACAGTGCACACTAAACCTGCATACACGCCCACTGAACAGCTCCCACTAAACCTGCACAGTGCACACTAAACCTGCATACACGCCCACTGAACAGCTCCCACTAAACCTGCACAGTGCACACTAAACCTGCATACACGCCCACTGAACAGCTCCCACTAAACCTGCACAGTGCACACTAAACCTGCATACACGCCCACTGAACAGCTCCCACTAAACCTGCACAGTGCACACTAAACCTGCATACACGCCCACTGAACAGCTCCCACTAAACCTGCACAGTGCACACTAAACCTGCATACACGCCCACTGAACAGCTCCCACTAAACCTGCACAGTGCACACTAAACCTGCATACACGCCCACTGAACAGCTCCCACTAAACCTGCACAGTGCACACTAAACCTGCATACACGCCCACTGAACAGCTCCCACTAAACCTGCACAGTGCACACTAAACCTGCATACACGCCCACTGAACAGCTCCCACTAAACCTGCACAGTGCACACTAAACCTGCATACACGCCCACTGAACAGCTCCCACTAAACCTGCACAGTGCACACTAAACCTGCATACACGCCCACTGAACAGCTCCCACTAAACCTGCACAGTGCACACTAAACCTGCATACACGCCCACTGAACAGCTCCCACTAAACCTGCACAGTGCACACTAAACCTGCATACACGCCCACTGAACAGCTCCCACTAAACCTGCACAGTGCACACTAAACCTGCATACACGCCCACTGAACAGCTCCCACTAAACCTGCACAGTGCACACTAAACCTGCATACACGCCCACTGAACAGCTCCCACTAAACCTGCACAGTGCACACTAAACCTGCATACACGCCCACTGAACAGCTCCCACTAAACCTGCACAGTGCACACTAAACCTGCATACACGCCCACTGAACAGCTCCCACTAAACCTGCACAGTGCACACTAAACCTGCATACACGCCCACTGAACAGCTCCCACTAAACCTGCACAGTGCACACTAAACCTGCATACACGCCCACTGAACAGCTCCCACTAAACCTGCACAGTGCACACTAAACCTGCATACACGCCCACTGAACAGCTCCCACTAAACCTGCACAGTGCACACTAAACCTGCATACACGCCCACTGAACAGCTCCCACTAAACCTGCACAGTGCACACTAAACCTGCATACACGCCCACTGAACAGCTCCCACTAAACCTGCACAGTGCACACTAAACCTGCATACACGCCCACTGAACAGCTCCCACTAAACCTGCACAGTGCACACTAAACCTGCATACACGCCCACTGAACAGCTCCCACTAAACCTGCACAGTGCACACTAAACCTGCATACACGCCCACTGAACAGCTCCCACTAAACCTGCACAGTGCACACTAAACCTGCATACACGCCCACTGAACAGCTCCCACTAAACCTGCACAGTGCACACTAAACCTGCATACACGCCCACTGAACAACTGCACGTTTTAACAGATTAAAAACTATCTGGCGCTTATGTGAAATGTACCTAATTCTTTACTGTATACCTGCAGGAACGCTAACACAGGTGCTGCTGTGTCATGCACTTGAACAAAACCATCATGTTTGTTCAGTCAAACCAATACAAAATGTGAACAAAAGAGAGACATATATATATATATATATATATATATATATATTATAGCATATTATATGCAGACGCAGAGATGATGCTAACACGCGTCAGCGCACTGTAACGCGATGCTAGCTCACAGACGCGCACTACAGCGACGTAAACAAACCCCGGTTACTACGCGCTGCAGTGAGCAAGACTGACACACAGCACGGGTTAAACTCACTGCGGAGGTTGTTGACGAGCTCCGCGTGGCTCGCTCCTCCGGATTTCCAGGCCATTATTAAACACACTCCGCGGATCAGGTAGAGTGCGGCTGTCAGCGCCGCGCATGCGCACACCGCTCTCCCGACGAGCGTCAGCACGTCCAGCGCGGATACGTCACCAGCACGCTGATCAGTGCTGCGTTCAGCTCCGACAAAA
>NW_015505672.1:0-1814 GCF_001515645.1 Sinocyclocheilus grahami
GTTAATTATTCATATTTCCCCATGAGCTAATCCGCTACATATATTATATATTATATTCAGTACCACCTGAATATAATACCCTATACGCAGAGTACGCAGTTTGCATAAGGCACCAACTCCCAGTTGCTCAAAAAAATATACTTTCGTTCTATATTAATATTAACATATGCATATACATAAATGCAAATAGAAACATGAACATATATACATAATTATAAAAAAAAAACATTTTATAGATAGCACATAGATAAGTAGTATAGATAGCAGAAAATCTTGCTTTTTAATCATAGTGTCAATGGTATCTATCGCTATTTGCACTTGGTCTAAATAGCATATCTCTAAGAAAATACTGCTATATTCACTTAGTGTAAATATAATCCATTGCTATTTGCACTTAGTCTAAATAGCCTCTATCACTGTTTACACTTAGTGCAAATAGCCGCTGCCGTTGATTTTTGATTAAATTTATTATTGTTTATTTTGATAATTTTTAATCTTTTAAAATGTTTTATTTAATGTGTGTAATTTTAGTTAGTATTTTTTTGCTGTAGAGCTACAATTGTAATTTGTAAATAATACAATTTAATTACAATTTATTTATTTATTTACTTTTATGTTTTATTAAAGTTATATTTTGACCCCTTATAGTAGGTGTTTTGTTTTTTTTTATTAATTTTTTACTTCCATAATATTCCAACAATACAATTCTGCTTAGGGCACCCATTTGGCCAGCAGCGGGGCTCTGATTATATTATAAAAGTAACAAATTGTGTTGCGCTGTAATTTGTTTAAAGAAAGTTATATATTAGTTTTTGTGCTACTTTTGCTCTTGTCACATGGTCTCTTACTTTCAGAAATATTGCACCATGATTGACTTCCAGGTGTTTTTATTTTTTATTTCGGAAGGTTTTTATCCATAGATAAATTTGATATATATAAAAGTAGTTTTTAGGAGTGCACTAGCATATAAATTACCTCAAAGTTAAAGGGGTCATATGATGCTTTTTTAAAGATAATTATTTTGTGTATTTGGTGTAACAGAATATGTTGACATGCTTTAATGTTCAAAAAACACATTATTTTTCAAATACTGTACATTATTGTAGGTCCTCTATGCCCCGCCTCTCTCAAACGCTTCGTTTTCTACAAAGTCCCTCCTTCCAACAAGCGCAGGCTGCTCTGATTGGCCAGCTGACCCAGTGCATTGTGTTTGGCCGAACAACGCAAGCACTCGTCGGAAATGTAAGGCCCTTACCATATTTGCGAGCTTCATCTTTCAAAATAAATGTAAAGACAGAGCCAGAAAGGGGAACAGAGTCGCGTGACAGACACAGTGATGAAGCTGGTATGTGTTTGCAGTACACAAGCCACGGTTAAGACAGCTGACTCCACTGTGATGTGACCCTGTCTCTCTCTCTCACACACACACACACATGCGCGCACACACACACACACACGATGCACAAAACTCCGCATTTGAACAGTCAGTAGCAAATACTTAAACTAATAACAAAACAGTAGCTGATTCAGAAGTAGGGCTGTGCGATTTTGGGGAAAATATCAAATTGCGTTTTTTTTTTGACAGATATTGCGATTGCGATTTGATTTGCGATTTTAAATGTGCAAAGTCAAGCTTCAGCTCAACATTGCCAATAATGTGCAGCACAGTATGTGTATCATTACCCTGCTGAAAAAAACAATAGAAACTATCACAGAAATTTTTATAGTTTCCATTAAACCATTACAAAATTCATTTTTGTTTTGGGCATTATTCCAATAGGAATTACTGTTGTTCTATTGGTTGCCATCTGCCA